>NC_056742.1:323586833-323816833 GCF_019279795.1 Protopterus annectens | reverse complement strand
GAGTCACTCGGGCTGCGCTCTGGATTAACTTGCCACGCTTGCCCAGCGGCTGCTGTATCTTCCGACCGTAAGTGTCACAAGTTTTGGGGGCCTAGGGCTGGTGGGTGGGTGGGGGTCTGTGTTATGGATGGGAGGGGGGCGTGCTGGGGGGGTCCTGTTGGAACTTTACTTATGCATCTGATGGATGATTCACTGACTGCTGCATGGATGGATAGATGGATGGATGGATTGAATGAAGGATTGATGGCTCATCGGTTACCTGTTCTGCTGTTGTGCACTTCCTCCTTCGTCCATGTGTGACCGGGGTTTCCAGCCGCCCTGCCCAGCTGTAGTGGCGCTGTCTTCAGCCGCTGCTCACCGCCTGTCCCGGAGTAACAATACTCGTATCCCGTTTCCTGCTCTCGGCCCTGACTATATAGCTTTACCGCTGCAGTCTTCCTCATCACTGGCTTGGCTCTCCCAGTTTCCATGCCATTTGCCTTTGTGCCCGATTGCTGCCAACTGGGGTTTCCTGGGCTCCCTTTTCCCCCCTTAGTCGGTCCAAAGATTGGCTTCTTTCTTTGAAACCTCCGGCATGATCCGCCGATCCCCGGCTCCATCCTACTTTCTTGTCCGAGTCACATGAGAATCGATCGTCGTTCCTTACTTTATAAAGGAGCCCCGAGTCAGTTGAGCAGCAGAGCCGGGTTGGGAGCAGGGGAGAACCGGTGACCATCAGAAAGGAGAGCCGGGGGTTCAGATCCTCGCAGCTGGGGTCCAGGGAGTCGACGCTGGGCAGTCGGATTAAACGGGGTTATACATATGGCTTTAAACATGACAAACTGAATAGAATTCTGTATGAAAGAGAGTGTGAAGCCTGGACAGAAGAACAGATTAAACAAAACTACAAAATAGGGTAGAAAGATCTATAGAAAATATGTGTTAGTGAAATCAGTGAAGCGCAGAACAAGACGGGAGAGCAGAGAGGATGCACAGAGACGAAACAAGCCCCACTGTGAGGGGGTTACAGTTGAAAATGCAAAAATTCAGTAGGAAAGGACTAAATGTAGAGAATATGAGAAGGAAATAGTGAGAAGCAAAAAAAAAAAAAAAAAACGTGTTGGGAAAAGTAATGAAGTATAAAAGCAGAATGCAAACAACACTGCTGTTGTGAGACAAGGAAAAGCTCTACATACAACAGAAAAAGAGAGAAGGGGATGAGAGAAGAAATGGATGAAAAGAGAGAATCAGTCTGTGTGTGAGAGGGAGACAAGAGTTTGAGCAAGAGATGATGCGAAGAGATGAAATGTATGGACTACTAAATGTTAGTAGCTGCAGGTGAGGGGTAAGAGACAGAGGCAAAGCTCAGTGGATTCAGACAAGAAAAGAGAAAAGGAGACAGTGTACAGTGTCCCAAAGAGCCTAGCGGCAGCAAAATAAAATAGAAAGGGAAGGAATCAGTGCAACATGTAAAACAGCAGCTACAAGCAAGGAATAGTGCAGAAAAATATATCATATACATCTGTGCTTTGGAGATAGTGGAAGGCAAGAGAGTAGGTCTCAGCTGGCCAGAGGGATGGTGGCTCAGTAGGGAATGGAGGGCACAGGAGCAGGTCAGAGAGCAAAGAGAATCAGAGAGAGTGAGAAAGAGAGAGAGAGAGAGAGAGGAGATGCCGTGTCCAGAGACAAAGAAGCGTCAAAAAGGGAAAACTGCTAAGCTGGAGGCTGGGAGATCAGGGCGAACAAGCAGTGAAATTGCTTCCAGTGCTGCTTGCTCTTAGTCTAATCGTTATCAATAAATTATACATTTAGAAATAAAACCCAGACAGTAATGTAAACATAGAGCTGATGATAGTTTACATTGTACATGAAAGGTATAGTTGCCCCATTTGTAATAAATGTGTATAAATATTCTGAAAAGGGTCAGTTACTGAGAATGTTGAGGAAATGAAAAGAATACATCTAATAAAACTAAACCAGTGTAATGCAGTAATCAGTTAATTATGGTTAGTATGAAAAGAATACATCTAATAAAACTAAACCAGTGTAATGCGGTAATCAGTTAATTATGGTTAGTATATGTAATGTTTGTGTTTCCTGTAAGCTGTTTACTCTGAGGACCCTCCTCTTTTAAGACTTAAGACAGCATTTCAGATGTAGGAGTTAAGATATTTTTTGCTCTTTCTTTACTGTTCAGAAAAGACAAATACTGAAGTAGAAGGAATAGCTGATTAATAGGTTTAAGTTGAGTCTGTGGCTGTTTACCTTTGTGTGTGTGTGTGTGTGTGTGTGTGTGTGTGTGTGTGTGTGTGTGTGTGTGTGTGTGTGTGTGTGTGTAACACTGTGTGTGCCTCTCTCTCTATGTATATATGTTATGTGTGTGTCTGACTGTAATTTGAATTTCAATGCTGTGCTGTAACTGCTTCAATGGGGCTAAAACAGAGGATGATAGCAGTGGAAAAAATTCAGCAACAATTTGATTGCCTTCCTTCGTAAGAATATGAAACAATTTTGGATGCAGTGGTTTCCAGGAAGGGCCAGTCTCTATAGGTATTATCTGTAATTATGTAATTAAAACAGTGGTAGTAGTGGTATTATTTGAAATTTCTCAAGTAGTCTGCAGGGCTCCAGAGTTTGACCTGGCTGTAGTATGTGTGTGTTTATTTGTCGGTTCATGTTTAAGTGGGTATGTAAAATTTCTGCTGTCTCTAAACTGCTGTTGCTGTTAAATTCTCTCTCCTGTTGCAAAAAGGGGCAGATGCTGAAAGATACCATGGGAAGAAGGAGAGAAATAATTATCCAAGAAAGTTTTTTTTCTGCATTTATTTTTTTCCATATCCATTTTTTCCATGAAATTCTGTGTGCGACTATGCATCTCTATGAGTAGACCATTTGATCAAAACATTTTACTTGTGGATGTGTTGATAATTTTCTGTGTTCTCTATGCTTAGCATTTCAATTTTTTTTGTGGGGGATGGGTAACTAGCTATTAAGGTTATGCCTTTTGGCTCTTTTGTGTAGCAGGGATTAAGCAGTTGACTTATTTTTTCAAGTTTGTCTAAATGATAATTGTATCTCTTTTGGCATGGTTAACAAAAAAAAAAATCACTACCCTGAAAAATTAAAGGGCTACGTTGTTTTGCATATTTACTAAAATGAGGTGTGTGTGTCTGTGTGTGTTATTGGTTACTGAATGTCTTAAGTGTACTCATTTCATTTTTGCATTTTGGCGATTTGTTTTGAGGCATAGGTTGGATGAGTACTAAGACAAAGGCTGGAAGTAATAGTGTACAGTAATGTTAGAGAGCACTCGGCTGATACACTCATTAAAACCAATGTCTACACAGCAGAGCAAATGGCACGATATTTTTTTGTTTGTTATGCATCCTATGCAACTTAGATTTTGCATTCTTTGTTAATTATGTTTTGTAAGTGAGCAATCGTATTTTTTTCCAGTCAGTGTTTTTTTGTTTTACAAGATGTTTATTAAGGTTCAAAGACTATAGGTGTAATAAGCTTCCATCAGCTCTGGCATATGACAGTATCCCACTATGTATCCCAGCACTGATTGCATAGAAGAACACAAACAATGTCATTAGTCATAGTTGTCTGTATGTGGCCTTTTTTACATATAGGAATGCAGTTTTAATAACACACATGTATAAATGAGTGTGAAGTAGTTTGAGTATCTTTAATTGTAGAGTGACCGAGTCTGTCAAGATGTACTGCAGTGGTCCCTTGTATATATTCTGCAGCTGTCAGACTTGCACCAAACATGTTTAAATACTCAGGCTAGGAGAAAGATAAGAACAACAGTAGATAACAACACTTCCTTAAAAAGATGATTTTTCAGTATTTCAGTTAACTCATTTTTTATACAGGAGGTGGCTTGAATGCTTCACCCATGAGAAGACATGCTCATTTAAGCATGCTTTGTTTATAAGTGTTTTATCTTGTGTGCTGTGCTGCTGTTTGTCTTAGGCAAACCCTTGTAGACTTTCTTTGAGGGAGTGCATGTTTTAATTATGATTTCCTTACAGTCACATTATTGACAGGGTGAATGTAATAATCATTAAGCTTGTTGATTATAGCTTTCTGTTTTTATTTTTATTCTGTTAAAGTCTGGATTTACCGAAAAAGGGAGTAATTTATTCTAATCCTCATTCTGTATAAAATTGCCTGTTTATAATTTCAGTAAAACAGAGTTATGTTTATGAATCTGTGTAAGACTAATAGGCAAGAACATGGTAGGTAAATGCTTATCTGTACACTATGAATTAATATGCGTACAGTTTTAAAAGGTATTTTTTCTTAATTTAGTATTTTTCAATTGAACATTTTTTCTCAAACCGCCCTGAGTCTCCTCCCAAAGAGTTCATATCAAGTTGCTGCCCAAAGGTGCATAGATCCCAGGTTTAAAAAAATAAAAGGCGAAGGTACTTTTGTACTGGTCGGTGCTTTTTATTTTATTTCCCAAAGTAAAATATTCCTGCCTTGTTTATTTGTATCGTGTTCATGATTTAAAAAGAAAGGGAAAAAAGTGTGGACTGCATTCAGAGGAAATACCGTTTAGCTGTGCAGCTCCTGTTACAGAGCCATTTTGATTACACATGTTATTGCATCTAGGACCAGTTCTGCAAGTCAAGTCAGTGGCATGGAAAAAGGAATAGTTTTGTCAAGATTTTCAACATGAGAGGAAATCAACATTTGAGGCCCATGCAGTAAAACAAATTCTATGCAGAAATGCACACTGAAAAAAATTTCCCTTCCAAGTTGTCAATGAACTTTAAAACCGTTTGGTTGCTTTCTGAGCCTTTGAAGAATCCTGGATTGCTGCAAGCAACACATTTCTGTATTTTGTTCGTTTATCTCTGTTAAGTTGGCAGCAGTTCTGTGGTTTGCTGTTACACAATATGTTATCATGTTTTAATCACTAAATCATTGCCGTGGTTATAGATTTACAGTCCTTGGGTTATTGCAGGGGAAAATTGACTTATGTATTTTTAATTAAAACAATAAAAAGCTCCAGTTGTTTAATTGTAGTATTAGCATGCACACGCACACACACGCACACACACGTACACACACACACACACACACACACACACACACACACACACACACACACACACACACACACACTAACATACTCAGTGTCACATTTAACCTTTCATTTTCTATTCTGCAGTCTTTTACCTTGTCCGATTAGTTACTCTGTCAGTCCTTGGTTCAAATGTGTAACAGCACATTTTGAAATATGAACTTTGAAAATGTGGTTGAAGATAAAGTCCGCTGTAAATTAATAAATAAATAAGTAAATGTGTTTGTGTACTGTACGGTAAGGGAGCATTGTGTGTAGCCTTTCGTCAGTTTCCCAGTCATTTTACTGTTACTTTAAATGGCAGACAACATATTTAATATTAGCTTACTCCTTACTGTTTGTGCTGGGCAGTTCTCTCCCTGTTTTATCATCTGATTTGAAATTGTCACACGTTACGTTAATTGCACTGAGCTGAAGCAGTGGAACAGTATGAAACAGTTTACCTTTAGAAAGGACTTTGGCGACTGGCAGTTTGGCCCTGTAGATATACAATAGTAGCTGTTCTGGAGTTTTGTGTTACTGTTGGTGGGTCGTAAATTAAATTTTGACCCATGTGACCCTGCTTAGCTCAAAAGTGTTGGTGCAGGGTCAGCTGTCTTCTCTGATTTTGTGAAGAGCGCAATGGAAGTGTGGGTTTCAGGGTGACACCATTCCCCAACACAGCCTTCAACAACGTTTAGAAAAAAATCAACTGTCAGAAAAATAAGATTCAGAGACTCATTCCGTATCAATGCATTTACTTTTTTTGTGTGTGTTTGTTTGTTTTGCTGTGTACAAGTTTCATAGTAATCTTGAGACTTTATTTGCAATGTTTTTCCGATGTGTCTTAAAATATTAATTTGTAGTGTGCTATAAAAGTAGATAGTAACATGAAGCCCTTCAGGCAAGACTTTAGTTTTTTTTTTTTCAAAATGTGCATCAAAAATGCACCCAAGAAGCTAGAATTTGTGCTTGTTTTCTGATCTCAGTCAGTGTGAAGTTATCCTTTATGTCAGGGAATGTGCTTACTTTACACCTATGTCATATGGACTGAAGATTTTTAAGTCGTCAAGGTTTTGTAGTGCTGTGGAATAAATGCTGAAATGAAATGCTAATGGTGGCTTTTTCTTTTTTTACATCTTACTCTATTTCTTTAAATGCAGACTAATAATTCATCGATTTTGCTTGATAATGTGTATTCAGTTTCGGGATGTTTTAATGTGGTGTGTGTATCTTTTAAAGTATGGGTCTTTAAATTGTACTCCCCCGCAAAAAAAAAAAAAAAAAAATCTACAAATGACAACAACAACAATTCAGTTGCAAATGCAAGACGGGTATTAGGAGAGCCCCTGCTGTGTTAAAGGAGTATGTTCTAGCTGTCTTCGGCTTTTTTCCCCCTTCTTGTACATCACATTGCCTTGTTAAAACAGCTCCCATCCTCCAACCCTTGCTTCTTTAATTTCTTTGCCTTTTTAGTTAACCATTACACCCATATGCACAAATACACTAATAACCTTTAAATTATTTTTACTACAAGTGGCAAGGGCATCATGCACCTGTTAAGTTTAACAGAAGAAAAAACAATCTAAAGACCACCAATGAGATTTTTATTCAGGGACTAAGATAGGTTTAGATGGAAGTGTGTTGCTGTGTAAGTGAAAAAAAAACAAAACAAAACAAAAAGAGGCTGAAATCGGTGTGGTGTGAATATCAGTGCGTAACCTCTTTTGCCCTTTCTGACTCTCTGCCTTTTGTTCCCCTGTGACTGAGCAGTGTTCAACTTCACTTAACCAAAAGAAAGCGACAACATTTTCTCTAAAGTGCTTGCATTTTTGAGTGGCTTGCAGTATAGACAGTTTGTGGCCTGAATGGCGGTCAGTCAGCTTGGAGGAATCTCAGAAGTAACATTTCTATTTGTTTGTATAAAGGAAACTTGCATACAAATAGTCGCTAAAGCAAAATTATCACAAAATGAAAAAAAAATGAAATGAGATTTCTTCAAAAGTGTGTTTTATTTTATATTATTTATTCACAAATTTGTAACCAGTGTACTAAAGAGAGAGTGAAAGCTAACACATAGTGGCAGTGACAACTAGGTGGGGGTGGGAAGGTTACGGCTGTGCTGGAGTTCGATAAAAGGTATGCTTTGCTTTTCCACTTACTCACAAAGACAGATTTAGCTTAATTGAAATCTTGAAAGTGTAGATTTATATACGGCAATTAGAACCTTTGGTTCTAACTTTACTGTATTGCTTTTGTGTTTCTAAGAACATCTTCAGAGTAAATGCTGTCTCTTAGCATAAGCAGATTTCATGAAGACTGCTTGTTAGTTTACAAGAACATAAAACGGTGTCTCGGTGTCCCAGAATATTTTGTAAGTCTCTTTCCATTTAAGAAACTTTTTTCCTCTGTAGTGTTTTGTGGTCAAGTTCTACATGCAGCACTACAGAGCTGTTTATATTTAAGAATCTCATTTTATTCTCCTTTGAAGCTTTCGAATCTTGCAAAGTGAAGAGTTTTAAAAAAATGTTATTCCAGAGAAAAGTCTCCTAGTTGTTTTTTTTTGTAGAAAAATCACACCATCTTAATTACCCTTTCTGGAATTTAGAAGGTTGCCAACCCAGCCAGTTGTATTTTGTTGTAGCATTCTGTGCTTGGCTGAGTTGGGGATGTCCTCTTAGATGAGGTAATGATAGCTGACTGAAGTTTCATATCACTGTTTTGAAAGTTGTGAGGGCTTTTTGTTTTCCTCCCTACTGTGAACGTATTGCATGAAGTCTGTTTGGAATTTATAGTGCCTAATAATGTTTTTTTTTTTTTTGGCTTTCTGGGCCCTCAATGCAAACCCTTGAGTATGTGTTCACATACATGTACATATATGTAAAATATGAGGGTCTGTTAAAGCTGACAAATTAGGATTTATGTTCATGGATGTGTATGCACATTTGGAGCAAATATAGTGAATTTTAATACCACAGAGGTTTGAATAATGAAGGCAGAATACTTTTAGATTTTACCTTTCGTGGTCAGTTTGTCTGACTTTTTCAAAGACTATCAAAGTAGTATGAAAGGTTTGACTTTTCGTTGTCATTTCCGATCTGTTTTACCTGGCCGTGCACATAATCAACATGCTCTTGGTTCTGTGGAACATCCTTTTCTAAGATACTGAATAAAGCAGTCTAGCAAAAGAAGGCCATAACTTGTCTTCTTGCAAGCTAATTGTTGAATGTACTGAACTTTAGAATTGACTTTAAATGCGTGCAAACTATAGAAATTTAGAAATCATTTAAGACTCGTATGGATAATTGGGGTCTACACTTAGATTTGCTTCCATTCCCACTGAACGTGAAAACAATTTCTGTATTGTTGGGACCAGGTTTCACATCTATCCTGGGTTGTATCTGTGCATTCAGAGCTTTGCTGAGTTTGTATTGTCCACTGATTAATCATCCTCATTTCTGTTCCTTGTAAAAAACAAAATTCAGAAAAAAAGTTTAGGTAGAAACGCCATTACTGACTGAGACGTGGATATTCTTTTGTGCATATGGCATGACTGGCTTTCTTACACATAACATTACAAATGACATCAACAGCGCACGTTTGTTTGCTTCATCCTTTTTGCTGCTCTCTTGGATGGGCAGTATACCAAAAACATTTCAAACTAGGGCATGAAGGAATATACCTTTTCATATGTGTAAGCAAGATTGTTGCATGTAAGATAAAATAAAATGTGTTATGCATAAACTTACTGACATTCATACACACACATGTATATGTGCAAAATGCAAACAAAGTGATCTTTTCTGTAATGTGAAACATAATCACAACGCTGGTGGTGAGCTCCAAACGTTACCAGTGTTACATTGTACTCTGTGTATGTGTTGTATGTGCTAGATTTTAAAACTACGTATTTAAAATTCATTTTCATTATATAGTCAGTGTAATTGAAACAACATTTCCACCTGTAATGGGTACGTTGTGACTGTTATATGTTCCAAAACTGTATAGGCTGTTGTCTCCTGCCATTCTGTCTGGTCAGTCAGTCCATATCCAGAGGCAGTAATTTTTCATTTGTGTCCATGTCCAGATGGAATATTGCAGACATCACCTCAGTGCTGGGATTATTTTCTTTTTCACTGCCATATTCACTTTGCAAGAGGTGTCCCTGTGAAACAGTAATTTTGCATTGGCACCTGTTTCCACCTTATATGCCTTAGTGGTTATGGAATGTATTGCAGGCGGAACAGTGCATGTACCAGTCACGGATGGGGTAACGTCTTGGCATTATCTGTACCATGGAGTCGACTTATCACCCTTTATGTCCTTTGGCTACTCATATACTCTTCCTGGAAGCCTTGACAGTGTAAAAAATGGCTGCCCCATTTTAATGCGTAGATTTCTGTCCAGAGAAAGTGTGGTCTGCGTGATCGTCTTCTGTGTTGCCATGGTGCTGTGATGTTGTAGTGTAGGTAGGCATGTCTCAGCTACCACTGCAGGGAAGCATGTGTCCTGGAACACTTGAGTCTTTCTGTCTGTAGTGACCCTCTGTTTAGTCACACTGATTCTTAAAAACTGGTAATCAGCATTGCAGAGAGCACCAGAATATTGTTATGAGTGATTCTTAGTTCAAAATATTTAATTTAACACACAGTTTCTTTTAAGTAAGCTCTTTCCCCCCATCCCCAAGTAAAGCATAGGATTTTTTTTCAGGTGAGGAGGTGTTGATTGGACACTACAGAAGGGAGCTTATGTTGCCTGATCAGGCCCTACATCTGCTCTGTGCGCTAGCAGATGGCTTCAGCAGAAATGGTTCACAGACATCCCTAGAACCAAGTGTATGGAATTATTTGTAATATGGAGTACTGCAGTCTGAAGATGAACCTCTTGGAGGGTGAGAGGAAGTTTAGTCTGTCTCCCTTTGGTTCCAGATGGACAGAGGACTCTGCGGAAAAGCAGATTGGAGTAGTCGGACAGCTTGGCTCCACATCAATGAGATGATATTGACCTGTCTTGTCCATGTACACAGTCCACCTGCATCTGTGAATTGCTTTCAGTTTTACTTTATGGCAGATTATACTCTCACAGAAGTGGACAGAACTGGTAGGATTTATTAAAAGAGAAGAAAAATTCTAACTTTATTTTGTGTATAAGTTTTCTGTTACTTGTACAGGTTCATAATGGAGGTCCTTGTGGTTATGAAAGTAGTGTAACTATTTTTCATAGTGTCAGAACTGTTTTTTGTCTGTTCATATTTTATACTGAGAATTACAGAAGACCTATCAGTTGCTGTGGTTGCTTAGTTTTCTTTGGGGGGATCTCTTTTGGTTGGATGTGCATTCTCTTTGATATTATGTTTTCTTTGGCAGCTGGCAGTTTGGGGGGGGTGTTGTTAGCAGCGCTTCAGAAATGACTTCAGATTTACATACTTATCTCTACTTACAGAAAAATATAATTTTGCCAGTGTTGGTGATTTAGTATTGTTTACGAAATGACCAAAGATGCAGTGTGATGCACAACTGTTTCTTGTATTTCCTATGAATTGCCACAGTTTCTTTTAAAATACATCCAGGCTTGCTACACTGAGAATAAAGCAACTTTTTGTTTGTGTTGTGGGTTAGTGTGAAACACTGGCTCTCTTAATATGCCTCATTTGACAGTCCATATGGAAGAAAACGTATGAAATTTGTCCTTCTCAGTAGAAATCCTAAGAGTGGTTCCTGTCCCAAAGCTACCACTGCTACGTGTGGTTTCTCTGTTTCTGTTTGGTAATGGGTACTGCATAGGTAGCCTTGTCGTTGATAGTTTCAGGGGTCAGTAGGGCAGGCGGCATCTGCTCTCATTAAATCTAGCAGTAGTAATGAGCTAGGAAAAGCAATGAACATGAGATAAGGTTTTTAAGGTAATACTGATTACATCCATGAAAAACAAGTATGTGTAATTATGTATTTATTTTTATGCAAAGGAGGGCATCAATTGTTGTGATACTGTTATTACTTGGTGTGTGTTTAATTTATGCGCGCATATTTACATATATATATTTTATTTATATATATATATATATATATATATATATATATATATATATACACACACACATAGTGTAAATAGAGATGTAGAGATATGTATATACACATCAGTGTGTGTGTGTGTATAAATATAAATGTGTGTGTGTGTGTGTGTGTATATATATATATATATATATATATATATATATATAAATATATATATATATATATATATATATATATACATATATATATATACTGTAATAGATAAGCAGTAATTTGGGCATGTACTAGTCTTTAGTTGGCTACTTCTTGGATATGTCTGCATGTGTTGGTGCTATTGTTATGTAGAGAGCACTTGCTCCAGTTTAAATGGATTTTTGTACTTGCACTCACTGGGACATACTGTCCAGTGCTACATATATCCCAGAATAAGTCAATAAGTCAAAGGATTTATTAATAAAAATCCTTACTTGGGGGTCATGCATAGAAATTGTCTTCTGCATCTATCATCTGCTTTGTATTCTTAAGAATCAGCCTTGAGGAATATATCATAAGGTTACAGTGGTGCTAGCATTTTTGACTACGGTGGAGACTTGATTGGCAGGAGTGATTATAACTGGACATTCATTGTACATTTTTTTTTTTGTTTTTGAGAAACTTGTTACCAAAGTATAAAATTTGTTCAGTAGCAGTTGTGTGAATAGCACCAGCAACATATAACGGTGTGGAAGTATCTGTATTGTCTCGCATCTATCTATAGTCACAGTCCAACTCCCCTTGCAAGGAAGATTTTGTGTATGTATCTGTGTAAATGTATGTGGGAATGTTATTGTTATTAAAATCCTGTCTTTGTTAAAGTATAAAATATTTCATCTCCCTCAAGCTTGCACGTAATTAGTTCTTGTGCAGTAAAGAGGGCTTGGTTAATGAGTTTATTTGTTTTTGAGCTCCTCAGGAGACATTGTAAGGGAAACGTGTGAGCTAAGGGCATTTGATAAGAGTTGTTTAATACTGGGGGAGCTGCGTCTTGGATGCTGGTGAAAATCTGGCTCTGATGTCACCTCTACTAGCGTTTTGTAATCCAGCTGTGTTTTTATTTGTTCTTGCCCCCCCCCTCCCATTTTATATTTGCCTGCTGCTTATATGAGGTCCATATAGAGATGCCTTCTGGCAGCACAGTGAATACAGAGGGTCTTGGCGTGAGCGAGTACTACTGCTGTGCTCGGCATGTGTCTCTGATCTGCGGGAGAAGCACCTCACTGTGTCAGACAGGACTCTAGATGTCAGCCTTGACATGGGCCGTGAACAAGCGCTAAGCTGAGGAACACAGCAGCAGCAGGCCAGTGGGGTTTCAAATTAACCTTCCTCTTTGCCAGTGTCTCAGTGCAGAGCCCCCCCCCCCCAAGTGTATGCATGAGGCATGCTGACAGGTTGTGTTCGCTACTGAAAATTTGCATAAGTTGTTAAAGGGGATCATTGGATAATGATCTCATATAACAGCCTTCCTGGAGACTTGGGATATACACCCTGGATACACTAGTCATGTAAAGCTCTGAGAAGTGTATGTTGACTTTTTATCTATGATACTACTAGCCCATCATATTCAAAGGCACTTTTAATTTTGCTATGATTATTCACACACCATCTCAAAATTACTAAGCTGTTAGCCTGTTTAACTAAGCTGCTACCTGTGATTGGAGTATGCCATTGTTTTGACAGCTACTATCCCAGCACCCCTGTACTATATAACATTTTCACTTGTAGGCTACATGTTACAGAAGCTTGCACCGTTGTGTTTATCCTAGTATCTGTAAAATAGTACTATTGGAATGGCAGTCATTTGTTGTACACATTGCAGGACTTTCTCCATTCCAGTGTAGTCAGCTTTAAGCAGTCAAGATTTTGTGTTGTTCACATTGCTTTTGAAACCACAGCATGAAAAAAGACCTCAAGATGTATTGTTTTCTATAGTTCTGCCGTATTTGGCCAGCAGTATCTGTTGGATGCCTAAGAGTATTTATGTTCACCTTCCATTAAAAAAAAAGTTATGCATCCCACTTGTTTATTCTTGCATTTCTTTGTTTTTAAGTTGGCCAACAAGAACTTAAAAAAAAATAAGGCAGTTTTATTCTGTGACTTTTCTGGTCCGCAGTAGCAGCTGTACATACATATATCAAAGCTCAGACAATGCTTCCTTATGTCACTGCCTTTGCAAGATATGGGCTGGACAGTAAAGTACAGGCCGCCTGGAATTCCAGAATTAAGAATGGAGCAGATGGAAGACAACATTAGCTAATTCCCGCCTACTGTGACAGTCGTTCCAAAGCTTTAAGACAACTAGAACTTCTGCTTTCAGAGAAGCAAGGCTGTGATTTAGCTCAGTTAGGGTCCCTCCTTTGTGGGCCTTGACTGCGATGTTTATAATGAAGCCAGTCGCAGTTATGTCTGTAGAATGTTGAAGGGGGAGGGCAGCTAATGCTCTTTTAAGAACTATGATATCATTCATGCTTAGTGTAACAGAGCACGACAGAAGCTTAGTGGACTGCATAGGGTACACATTTCAACTTTTGATAGGCTGTGTTTCATCACTTCCTTCCTGTTCAAACACATGAATCACTGCAGACTTCAGAAAAAAAAATGATAACAAAAACTTTCTCAGATGTCAATACATGGGTGCATACATATGTGTGTGTGTTCGTGTGCATATATGTGTGTATGTATATATATATGTATATATATATATATATATATATATATATATGTATATATGTGTCTGTGTGTGTGTGTGTATATATGTGTGTATGTATATATATATATATATATATATATATATATATATATATATATGTATGTGTGTGTGCATATATGTGTGTATGTATATATATATATATATATATATATATATATATATATATATATATATATATATATATATATATATATATATATGTATGTGTGTGTGTTTGTGTGCATATATGTGTGTATGTATATATATATATATATATATATATATATATATGTGTGTGTGTGTGTGTGTATATATACACATACACACATTCTTCACAGCAAATTATTTCTTACCTTTGAACTACATAACATAGTACATGAAGTGCTGGATAGCTTTTCTGATACATTGCTGAAGGTTTCTGGCCACTGTTTTGCAAAGAAAAAACTTTTGAAAATAAATCTTTCCCCTCCCACAAATGACACTGAATTTAGAAAGTAAACTTTAACCTCAGTGTCATCGTGGTAGGGAAAGCGTGAATTACATCCATAGACTTTAATGGGTGCCCTGCAACACATATGAAAAGACAAGTCCGTTAAAGTCTATGGCAGAGCAATCACTGCATCTACAGTGAAATAACAAGGCATGCAGTAGATTTATTTGGGCTGTGCTTTAGTAAAAAGTGTAACAAAGAGTGTAGCAAAGCTTTTTATTAAACATGGCTCAAGTAAAAGTGAAACGAGGGTGTCATAAATGCATCTCAGCACTTGATTCACTAGATGCTGAGATGCACCCATAAACATGAACAAATCACTTTGATTTGAAGTGCATTTAAAAACTGATTTTTTTGTCTTATTCTCAGAAACTTAGCAAAGTGTATCATGGATAGTATCCTTTTTCGAGAGGGGCATAGATTACTAGTAGTTCTTCTTTAACATTTCATCTGTAATCAGATGAGTTTTGCCATTCAAATCTTATCAGTAATCTTGAGACCGAAGGCTAGTCACACAGCCTACTTCATCAGTTACCTTGAAATTTTAGAAATGTGGCCCTTTTTAGTCTGCCTAGTGGAAGCTGACCTAGGGCATTGTATGGCACTTCAAAATAATGGCATTCAGTGTACAAAGACTGGTTTTTCAGATCTATTCAGGGGGTGGAGCCTGGTAAAATTCACTGGTCTTTCCTGTAATAGGTGTTGTTCACAGCTTACCTAGAGTCATGTATTGCATATATTCATTCATTCATTCATTCATTCATTCATTCATTCATTCATTCATTCATTTTCCTTACCCACAGCTCTGAGATTTAAAACTTAAAATCTTTAAAATTATGTGTTCTGAGTTCAAACCAGGTCAACAAAGGGGAACATTTATATGAAAGCAGGAACTGCAGTATCAGTACATGTAGTTGGCCGCTATGGCCAAATGACATTGGACTAAAGCATTCTGAGCACTGAGGTACATTTTGAGGAAAATTACCCAAGAAGAAAAGTAATACAGGTCAGTCACACTGAAACCTTATATGTTAAGTTTTCTGTCTTACTGCCTGAATTTGTGGACTCAGAACTGGATAGTTTGCCACTGGCATTTGATATTTACAAGATCTGGGATGTAAGCATGAATTGTACTATGCTGTGACTTTGAAGTGATTAATTTTGCAGAGTCATTGGCTTTCCCACTGGCACTGAACCTTCCCCTAGCCTGGAAGATGAAGAGAAAAGGACAGTGTAGTTGAAAGTTGTTGGCCCTATTTAATTGCCACTGTTTCCACTGAGGATGAAGTGATGCATATGACCCCTCACAGACATACATGATCTGGTAGAATTTAAAGAGTGGGTCGGTTGGGGTGGTTCCAGCACAGAGGCTGATGGGGGGGCTATGTGGTGCTTATAAATGTCATCTTTTAAATCTGTTTTCAGTTCCATACTATGCAGCTATGAGCAGGTAGGTTAAGTACATGAAAGCTTCTCTGGTGCTCGTAAAAAGAGAGTCAGTTTAATGGGTTTTACTAGTGAAGTAAGAAAGTAAATAACTAAAGCTAGATACATAAAAGTTTAAGCTGGGGGTAACGCATAGGGGGTGGAGAAACATCCTGGTTTAGAAACAAAGCTGCCCATGGTGGCCTTCAGAGACATCACCTACAAAACTGTGAAAGGCATGTGGAAAAAAGCAATTATGTATGCCACTAAATTTGGGTCCTGATCTAAATTTGCACTGTCACTTATACCTTCTTCCATTTATTATCTTAAGTAGTGGCAATCATTTAAAAGTTTGTTTGATAAGATTTTCTTACATATTTGGTCCAGTGCAAGAGTGACTTTTTGCACTTGTTAGGGTTTGATGGGGGTGTCATTGATGTGGTTGTTTTATGAAGGGTAATATATAGAGATAAAGGATGAATGTGTAGCAGAAAAGGAGAGTATGTTTATTGACTGTGCAGCTGAAATTGGTCTTACTCAGATCCTTGCTATGTATATGTCTGTATCTATATTTGTGTGTGTGTGCGTGCGAGCGCACGCGTGCATGCATGCATGCAGTAGTCTTGAAAAATGGCCAAGACATATTGCCCAAAGAGATTTCTAGTTGCCTGTGAATCAAATCTGTTCTACTACACAGGACAGAATTAGCTCAGATCACCTAGACCTCATGTTCAGTTATAGATCCCTTCAGCCTCACAAATGTCAGAATCTGCTAACTCCAACATCTTGAAAAGTCATTCAGCTAGGGAAAACTCTACATATAAATATTCCAAAAATACAAACCAGCAAATCAACAGACAGCACCTGATACAAGAAACACACACACACACACACACACACACACACACACACACACACACACACACACACACACACACACCACACATTCACACACTTGAAAGGGTTTGCCAGACTCTCTGATGGTAGGAGGTGAAGTGCACAAAAGTAAAACAATGCTTGAATATAAATGTATATTTAAATAACAAAAAGGCAGCAAGAATACCATTAGCTAAACCAGTTTAAGAAAAAAATAGTAAAGGCTGGAGAAGCATTACTGAGTACTCATGTGATTTGACATTTGTGGGAGTTGCTGCCAAAATGGTTAACTCTTATGTATATTGTTTAGAATGCAACAAGGATACCGTGAGCTGAACCAAATTAAGAAGAGCAGTAAGGACGGACATTACAGTTTTCGTATGTCTTCTTGGAGTACCACCAAAATGATTCCTCTTGTGAATATTGTTGAGGAAGTGTTACTTGGAAATGTTTACACACGCTGCTGAAGCACTGTTGTATTAATATGTTAGTCTTTTCTCATCCGGACGTATTCACTTGTGGTAGTGTGGTTGCTGGGTTGTGTATCATTAGCACATTTTAAAAAAAGTGGACTATGCAACAGTAATCAACAGTTTGTCAGATGTGTCCCTTAAGCAGCTACCCCGAAAATTTCATATCAAAATTCCACACAGTTTTAAAGTTATAATCCTGTACAGCAGATTAGATAGTTAAAATGGAAGGAGGAGCCATTTTACATTAAAACGTTTCATTACAGAACATCCAACTATTTTTGCATAAACTACTAAATGTAAAATTTAAACTGGAAAAAATGCAGTTATCCATTTTACAAGTGCAATAAGCCAGAAGGGGGTATTCATGATACAGATGTTACTTCATACCGGGAGGTGTTGAGCTTGTGAGTCGCAGCACACCTGGGCATCCAGTAATGTCCGTACCATGTATAACCCCATGACCCTCACTGCATGCATATCTGTTTATATCCATATATATTTATGCGCTTATGTGTATAAAGATATGTAGGCAGAGTGCCATTACTAGGAAGTAAGGTAGGAGACCAAAGTGGCTAGAGGGAACCAACATCATTATGAGGAGAACATGAAAGCTCTTTAGACAGTAACGAAAAGCTAATGGTGAACCCAAGATCCTGGAAATGAAAAGGAAACACCTCAACATCTGAACCAAGTAGGTAGGCCTGCTACTTGTTGTAGTTACCTAGAGCATCCCAGGTATACCTCTCAACCTTTTAGTTCAAGAAATCTGGACAAAGCCCAATAAAATGGGGGGGGGGCAAAGGCCCAAAAGTAGAGACAGATTTTAAATGTTGCGCTTATAAATGTAGAAAGTTGCTTGAGTAACAGGGTTTGTTTTAACATACATTTTCTGAAAGATTAGAAGTCTGAAACTCAAACGTATGTCATTATTTAGTGACTTCAATCCTTAGATCATACCATTGATTTGACAGAAAACCACAAATTTTATGAGGAACAAACCAAAAATATGAGCTAAATATCTAGACATTATGCAAAAATCTGGACATTTGAGAGGTATGATCCCAGGCCATTTTTTTTTCTCACATTTATGTGTAGAAGGGTATTAAGTGGTTGTGTGTCTTGCTCAGTGCATTGTTGTGAAATTATTTGGTGTTGTACTGTTGCAGGACGTATTTCATCATTGCGCTATGGTCTGCTAGAGTTTAAGTTAGAAGTCTTTGTTCACCCGAAAGTATAAGTAGAAACCTGTTGTCCTGAGCAGTAAAGTGCATTGCAGACAATATTACAGATGGCAAAGCGTCCAGTCATGGAATTCACGGATCAACAAAGCAACACAGCCCAAAGTGCAGTAAAGTACAACAACCCAAAAATATGTACTTTGCTGATCCACTAGGATGCAAAAGCCACCTTACGGAATAACAACTCCACTGATGAAGTTTTGGATCTATAAAGATGAAAGCGCTTAATAACCTGTTTTAATAAATCAATTAAAATAAATTTATTTTTGGATTACATTTTCTTTCCTATTTTTGGGTTGATGGAATTTATGGATTTTTGAGTAATGGTGGTCTATTCCTGCAGTATAAGAAACTGGAACTATATTTTGTAACATTGCAGTATGAAAGCCACATAGCTTTCTGCATTGTGAGCTAATGCTTCTCTGAAGTTGTAGGATCATAGGATCATAAGATGATAGGAAGTTACTAGGCTATTGGTCATGAGGCCCTTATAAGCCTAACCAAGAGTTCAGCCCATGTTTAGACAAGTCAGTACCAGATAAGCCTGTCCTTCAGGGACATGGGGTGGAATCCCAGGGATGTATTTTCTGTTTCCCATCCAGTTATTGCTTAAAATGGGGTAAAGAGGTACTCTGCTTGACATGAAGAGGGAGTCTATTCCACAGATGGGGGAGTCTCTGGGACACAAATCTGTCCCGCCAACAAGTCCTATTGGTGTTACAGACCAGGTTGAGGCCACGCGTGTGGATTACTGGAGTGGAGCTTCACTTGTGATATGCAATTGTCCCATCAAGGCAGGGGTCACAATTTTAGAGTAGATTAGATTAGTTTAGTTGTATCTGTAGCAGGCATTACAAGGTAGTGGTGTTTGCCATTATATTTTTTTGCAGTCCAGTATTGGCATTTATAACAAATTCATTGAAATAAAATGCAAATATTAAAAGTTGTCAAATGTTAATGATAAAAGTATGATCCCTGGCTAAGTAATATTTGCTCTTGCCCTTTTGCACATTTAAGTTTCCAGCAAGTGGAGTGTTTTATTGATGACTTATGTTTCTGTTGATCTGAGTTACTTCATTAAACATAGCAGAAATGGAGTTTTGAAGCAGCTATAACAGACGTACAATTTACAGGCATCTGGTTTGTGAATAGGTGCAGGTCTAGAGTTTTGCCATATCATGGGTGACCTGTCTCACATACGCATGTCTTCTTACACGTAGATGGTTGTAAGTAACCTTGATGTATGACTACCAAAGTTTCAGACATTATGGTGGTGATTAAAATATTTTATTGTTTTGAAAAATGTTACCTTGGAAAGTCATTTTTGTCTGGTATTTGTCTGCAACGTAGCATCATCCATTATGTCATACAATCAGCATTACAAAGCATATAGGTGATGGTTGCAGGGCCAAATCCACAATCTGATGTTGTGTTCACTGCAGAAAGCTGTAGTAACAGTCGCTGGCTTTAGTTATCAAAACATTTGCTTATTTAAGTGTTATATGTGTACGACGTTAGTGCCAGCCTGTGCTGTAACCACACGTCACATGCCATAGCATGCTGACTGAAACTCTATGTAGCAACATGCACTTTTTGAAGGATACATTTTTAAGTGTATTTGCTAGTAGTTTTTAATGCTTTTATTCTTCATAGGTTTCCCAAAGAATCACAGATTTTATGAGTAGAACCCATGATCTCCCTGAAAATCAGGAGTATTTGTCAAGAGCTGTCTCATCTTTAGCAAGTGTATTCTTGAGTAACCATTTGTTTGCTTGCATCTGATTTATCTTAAGATAATTTAAGATAGTTGTTTGCATGCATCTGATTTATGTCAAGAGAGGTATGTATGAAGAGAAAGCAATAGATAAAACCATTTCGTCAGGATGATATCATAGCTTTTAATTTCATAAGAGTGGCTGAGAGGAGGGCAGCATGTGAGGAGTCCCTTGTAGAAGAATTCAAACATACTAATGCAAAAAATGAAAATTTAAAAGTTGATCTTTATAGTAGCATATGATGTTTCCATACCGCATCAACCCCAGTGTAGTCTGGGGTAACTTCCTCTTCACAGTGAACACAGTATAGCATTGCAACTGGCAGTTAGGTGTATTTGATAATGAGGCCAGTAACCTTCCTTATAAGCGGGTAAATGAAGAGTGAACTAAATCTGTGACTGACTTAAATCCAGAAGTAGCTGCTGAAATACATTTTGGGATGCTTGTTCATAGGTGTGTACTAGGCTAATGGCCCTGGAGCCTTTACAAGCCTAGCCCATAGGATTACCCTGGCATCGTGCCACCCATCCTTAGTTCCTAGTGCCTGTGTCGAGTAGAGTAGAGCCACTGGAGTGATGCCTGGCATGAATTTTCTATTTCCCATCCACTCATCAAGATTTCTGTTGAAGAGGGCCAGTGAGGTACTCTGCTTGACATGTATGGGAAGTCTATTCCATAGCATGGGCAGTCTCTGGGTTATGAACCTGTCCCTCCAGCATGTTCTGCTGATTGTGGTAATGAGGGTGAGATCTCTGGAGTGTGTGGTGCGGAGCGATTGGGATTTCTTTAGATGTAGCATTTCTAACAGACCTGAGTCAGACATGCCTTTGTAAGTCAAGTAGAGATCGCCTCTAAGTAGACGATATGAGACAGAGAATACTTGGAGTTTTTTGAGTCTATCAATATAGGACAAGTGTTTAAGGCCTAGGATTCTCTTTGTGAGGTACTTTTGTGGCTTGCCCAGTTGTTGCAGGTGTCTAGTGAGGTACATGCCAATTGGGGCATTGTACTCGATGATTGGCCTAATGAGGGAAGAGTAGAGGGAGACAATGACCTCTTTCTTCCTGGATGCAAAACCCATTGTAATGAGATGTGCCACATAGAAGGACTTTCTGACCACAGTGGCAATGTGGTGGTCAAAAGGGAGGTTGCTGTCAACCTGTATTCCCAGATCTCTTATAATGCCTTCTATGTCCAGTGGACTACCATCAATGTGGTAATTCATGGGAACCGGGTTTTTCCCAAAGGGGATGAAGACACATTTTTTTGGCATTGAGCTTAAGTCCATGGTTCTGACACCAGTCAATGGTCTCATTGAGTTCTTTCTGCAGGATGTCATCATCACTTGGGGAGTTAGTAATAGCTCCCAACTTGCAATCATGAAGTAGATACCAAACAGGAGAGGACCCAGGACCGAACCCTGTGGGACTCCATTCATGACTGGTCGGCAGTCTGACTTGGAGGCAGCTACTTTCACACTGTGTGTTCTATCTGTGAGCCAGTTTGCAACCCACCTAGTGATATAGGGGTTGATGCTTTGCTTAGTAAGTTTTTCTGTGATTCCTGAGTAGGGAATGGTATCAGAGGCCTTGGCCAGATCAAGGTAGGCTGTATGAACCACCCTACCTTCATCCACAGCTCTGGTGACTGACTCAAAGAAGTCGACCAAGTCGAACAGGCATGATCTACCCTTCACAAAACCAAACTGTGTAGGATCCAGAGTTTGGAGATTCCCTATATCCTTATTTATTAGGTCCATGATGATGCGTTCCATAGCTTTGCATATCAGACTCATCAGGCTAGTGGGGCGATAGTTCCTGGGGTCTGGAGTCGCTCCTCCTTTGTGGAGAGGGATGACTGTAGCAGTGCGCCATTCGGTAGGGGCAAAGCCTGAGGTGAGGCTGTGATTGAACAGGACACACAGGTTAGGTGCCAGTTCACTCTGTAGTTCATGTATAACACAGCCAGGAATACTGTCAGGGCCCATAGAAGCTGTATTCTTGGCATTGGACAGTGCTGTTTTAACCTGTGCAGCAGTAATACTGGGCTTGGCAACCTACTGGTACTGTGATTGGTCCTTTGGGGGGGAAGAGAGGGGTAAAGTTAGCACTGAATCTGTCCGGCAGTATATTTGCAGTATCTGTTGGCTTGGTATACGAGGTACCATTGTGCAGTAGCTCAGAGCAAATCTGGGTATTGCCATGGAGATTCTTTACATAGCTATAGAAGGCCTTGTGGTTGTCTTTAGTATCTACTGCAATTCTTTTTTCATAGCTAGCTTTAGAGGATTTGATGAGGGATCTCAACCTTATGTTGCGGCTGATAAGGGAGATTTTCCAGTCTTGGGACTTCACCTTATTCCGCATTGGTTTCCTCCTTCTGTTGTAGAGTTTGTTTATGGCAGGGGACCACCAGATTGGCTTCCTTTTTTAACTTATCTTTTTTTATCTTTTTTTTTTTTTTTTTTAGTTCTGTTGGGTATGGCGAGATCCATGCATTTGTGTATGTGTTTATACAGTGTATCGGTGTAAGATTTGGCAGTCATGCAACTATTCTCCATTTGACTGATGGGATAAGCTACACCTTTCCTGCAGCCCTAATCTGGAATAAGCAAGCAGTGAGAGAAAGAATGAATCAATCAAAATGAATGAATATGTTTGTTTTTTTTTTTTGTTTTTTTTTTGTAGTGCTTGTATTGGAGATCCGGAGGAAGCAGTAAGGTTAGATGTTCTCACTTAGTAAAGTTTTTCTACTCCACTTTCAACTACCTTCTGTATACTTAGATTTTCTGACTTCTGATAGATGGCACATGATATATATATATATATATATATATATATATATATATATACATATATATATATATATATATATATATATATATATATATATATATGTATATGATGGCATATGATATATGTTTAGCTTTTTTGTCTTGATTTCTTTTGTTTTTCAAGCCTAAAATATATTCAGCAGCATATGTAACAGAATAATGCACTTTGTGTTCATATATTGGAATTTATTTTGGCTTTCAGTGATACTGGTTGCCCTTTATCAGTTTGAGTATTTGCACTGTGGTCTTTTAACTGAGACTGCCGTTTCAGCAAATAAGTCAACAGTTCTGACATGAAAAAGCTAGTATGTATTTTTTTAGGAATTTTATTGAATTTAAGAAAAGCAGAATGTGTTATAAGACCAGAAATAGAAGATCTCTCTATCTGTATGAAGAATGAGGCCCGTGCTAGGCTTTTGAGAGTACAACACACAAGCACACACACGAGCACACAGAAACACACATAAGTAGAATGCGGTATAATGTTCAGATCTCAAAAATGTGGTTATCATGTGTTTTTAGGAGAGTATATCTTTTAAAGGTGTAATAGTCCAAAACCAATTTGTGGTGCAGGTAAACGGACCCTCCAACAATGCAGACAAAATGTAAAGTAAAAAGAGAATAAGACTCCATACCTTGGCAAATAAAATCATATATTTTCAATACACAAGAGTAAAAGGTGAGCGCTTTCGCAGCAACCAGATGCTTCATCAGACAGACCCTTGCCCATATTGGCACGCATTCTGATAATCCAGTCCAGCTCTTTCATTTCAACTCTATTCTTATTATCTCCCCCTCTGTACCCCATGGCAATAGTCTCTATAACCATAAATTTAAATTCATGTGAACTACCGTTTTTTAAAACATGTCTATGGCTCAATGACAAAGTGTCCATTAAACCTGTTTTGCAAAACAGACCTCTCCCCAGGTAACATGTGTTGTCATATTTCTATTTAATATGTTTTTTTATATTTTTATATGCAATTTATATATACACATTTTTTATGTGTTTATTAATATATTATAATGTGTTATTAGGCTGTCACAGTACTTTAAGAAATCATTTACATGTCTAATTATAGTGATTTTTTTATTGGCTGACTTGAATTTAAATATTGGATGACTGAAGTTGTTGTCTGATGAAGCAGCTGGTTGCTGCGAAAGCACTCTTGTGTATTAAAAATATATGATTTTATTTTCCGTGGTCTGGAGCCTTCTCTTTTTACTTTATATCTTTTAAAGGTGATTTATGCATCAATTATGATGGATATATTGCTGTTTGCAATACTGTTTTGCACATGTAAAATACAATTGTGCACCAGTCAGCATTTTTATTTATGCTGAGCTATGTGAGTATTTCTTAGACCAGAAATGATGTACATGTATGTTGTTGTTTCTTAAAAACAGTGACAAAATATAAATGAGAAATTACCACAGTGTAATGTATGAAAGGTTGCAGGTTTGGATCCTGTCAGTTTACCTCTTGAGTTTTATTGCACTGAGAAAGTCCCTCTGAGTTGCAAAGTATGTGTTGCTCCATACACTGGACTGTCTTGATTTAGTTACTTCACAATTGAAACATGTTTAAAAAATTGACAATTAAAACCATTAAAGGCATAAGACCAAGTTCTGCTTAGCAAGTTGCAGGCTGCTGCTTTATGATATGATGTAAACATATTTTTCTTTCCATCGCATTGCTCAGTGTATGAATCATCTTCCACTCTGATAGTGCTGTATCTGTCTTTTTACTGCATGCTGGGAAAGGGCTTCACTGGCAAAGTGCGGTTGCTAAAATTGTAGTCTCTATAAATTATGCTTCCTTTTTATAAGGAATTGTAAACTAAGAGCCCAGAATTAAAATTTCCTTACAGTCAGCTGGACCAATACTCAAGTGTTTTTGATTTAGGGCTGCCGTTTAGTGTTGCTAACAGTTACTGGGCAGAATGGATCAATGTAATACATGTTTGAGGAGTTCAGACAGATACGATGTGTAGAGGTGAAGACTGGTGATCTGCGCAGAGACACTGTAAGCCGTATGAATAAAATAGTGCTGTATGTGGGTACACCTGCCTAAGGACCACTTGAATATTGCTTTTCTGAAAGAGTTTATCATCGGGGGGGGGGGGTTCATCGGGGGGGATTAAGAGTGAGAGAGAAACTATCATGCAACCTTCAGAAACAATGAAAAGTGTAAGTAGAAAACACTACCTAGGTTTTTGTTACAAAGGTTAGGTGCAAACAGTGAGAACAGAAGCAGAAATCTCAGGAGAGACTAATTTTGATTTTTTTTTAACGTGTATGTATACTGATTACATATATCATTTAGACACAACATGGGTGGAGAACCACCTCAGAGATGCAGTATATGTAGCTGTGTCATATCATTACATAATATTTCATATTTATTTTTACATAGCTTGCTGCAAAGTATAGACAAATGTGCAACAATGTGACATAGCATAATAATGCACAAGGCCAAAATGAATGTCGAGTTTAAAGTGTAGCTGGAAAATACTAGGAAGCGAAACAAAGCAAAGTCAACCTAAAGTCTAAATTACAATTTTAATGTTGCCACAGTGTTGGCTTCAGTATTAGAAGTAAGGACGTTTTGCAGAGGAGTTGGCATATTCCCATTGCTTGGTAGTAGGTCAAGTACTAGTACCAAATCAGTTTGCTGTTGTAAAGGAGTTGGCTTATACCCACAGCTTGGTAGTTGCTTTAGTACTGGTACTAAGTCAGTGTGCTGTTACAGAGGAGCTGGCTTATACCCACAGCTTATTATTTGTTTCAGTACTGCTACTAAATCAGTTTGTTGTTGCAGCGAGCTGGCTTATACCCACAGCTTGGTAATTGCTTCAGTACTGGTACTAAATCAGTTTGCTGTTGCAGAGAAGCTGGCTTATACCCACAGCTTATTATTTGTTTCAGTACTGATACTAAATCAGTTTGCTGTTGCAGAGGAGCTGGCTTATACCCACAGCTTGGTAGTTGCTTCAGTACTGGTACTAAGTCAGTGTGCTGTTACAGAGGAGCTGGCTTATACCCACAGCTTATTATTTGTTTCAGTACTGCTACTAAATCAGTTTGTTGTCGCAGAGAGCTGGCTTATACCCACAGCTTGGTAGTTGCTTCAGTACTGGTACTAAATCAGTTTGCTGTTGCAGAGGAGTTGGCTAATACCCACAGCTTGGTAGTTGCTTCAGTACTGGTACTAAGTCAGTGCGCTGTTGCAGAGGAGCTGGCTTATACCCACAGCTTGTTACTTGTTTCAGTACTGGTACTAAGTAAGTTTGATGTTGGAGAGCAGTTGCTGTATGTCCACAGCCTGCCTTAACCTTCTGTTTACAAACAAGTGGCATTTTATTGCTTCAGTGAAATTTACATGCTCATGTAAACTGACCGTACGTGCAGGTGTGTGGTGGGGTGGGGGTGGTTAGCACAAAGCCACATCTGTTTGTGCCCCTGACCTTGGTCTTGGATACTGGGGGCAGAAAGTGGGAATTCGATAGATCTTTACTTTGGGTGACTTTATTACTAAGCTGGGGAGCATGACTTCTCATGTATTTAGTTTACTTTTGCAAGTAATTGTTAAAGATGTTATTTCCTTCTTATCTTCTCATTTCATCCAGCTATATTTTGCAGATAAGTTGCAGTAATGTTCATTGTGTGGTGTCTGGAGTGTAAATCATGGGATGCTGTTTAATTTCTAACTAACCTCTTTCTAACTGCTTTTCTAAATCTGATGACTGAAGAAAGCAGTACTTGAAGTGAGAGGGGTGCCTCTTCCATTTGCAAGTCTAGTGTCTGTGATTAGGTATGACTTCAGTTGGTCCGGATCTGTTCTGCCACCTTACCTTACCTATATGAAAGACGAAAGAGGGAACTTAATCCAGCTACACATTAAAGTACCTAAATTGCTGCAAGAGTACCTAAATTGTTGCATCAGTAGAATCTTGTTGCACTCCTAATGGGGCAGTAGAGTTTTTCAGCAGTTAGCAAAGCTAGTATTCTGCTTTGCCATCACATTGATTGTGTTTTGTTTGTTTTGGTTAACATTACTTATCCATAAATGAGCGTCATTGCATTATGCGCTCAGACAGTAGACTAGCAGTTGCACAATCAGATTTGATTCTCCTCTGATGATTGATATGTTGTGTTGATATAGCATGGCCTCTCCTCTGATGATTGATATGTTGTGTTGATATAGCATGGCCTCTCCTCTGATGATTGATATGTTGTGTTGATATAGCATGGCCTCTCCTCTGATGATTGATATGTTGTGTTGATATAGCATGGCCTCTCCTCTGATGATTGATATGTTGTGTTGATATAGCATAGCCTCTCCTCTGATGATTGATATGTTGTGTTGATATAGCATGGCCTCTCCTCTGATGATTGATATGTTGTGTTGATATAGCATGGCCTCTCCTCTGATGATTGATATGTTGTGTTGATATAGCATGGCCTCTCCTCTGATGATTGATATGTTGTGTTGATATAGCATGGCCTCTCCTCTGATGATTGATATGTTGTGTTGATATAGCATGGCCTCTCCTCTGATGATTGATATGTTGTGTTGATATAGCATGGCCTCTCCTCTGATGATTGATATGTTGTGTTGATATAGCATGGCCTCTCCTCTGATGATTGATATGTTGTGTTGATATAGCATGGCCTCTCCTCTGATGATTGATATGTTGTGTTGATATAGCATGGCCTCTCCTCTGATGATTGATATGTTGTGTTGATATAGCATGGCCTCTCCTCTGATGATTGATATGTTGTGTTGATATAGCATGGCCTCTCCTCTGATGATTGATATGTTGTGTTGATATAGCATGGCCTCTCCTCTGATGATTGATATGTTGTGTTGATATAGCATGGCCTCAAGCATAATGTTGTCCAGGAGAAGACTGTTGATAAATACTGGGGGGCTCAGCATCTAATCATAGGAAGCACCATTTGGCACTTTTATTGGTCTGAGTGACATTCGTTCATGGAAAAGGTAATAATGTCTTTCTTGCTGGTAAATCTGGTACTAGACCAGCACACTCTACAATATTGAAAAGAACATATCCTTTTTTACTGATCAGAAGACTGTTAAAACAGCAAAGTGCTGAACTCTTATGAATATTTAATTGATGAAGTTACCAGTCTTCATGCCTTCTTAAGACGACACATATAGGTTCTTAAGTGTCTACTAGGCTAACGACCACTGGGGCCTTTGTAAGCCTAGCCAAGCTTCTCAATCGTATCTCACAAGTCTGTGTGCTTTAGAGGTTGTTTTAAGGGTGTATGTACCCGCCCATTGATTCATATTTCACTTGAATAGGGTTAGGGAGGAGCTCTGCTTCACATTGATGGGAAGTCTGTTCCCGAGAAGGGGAAATCGTCTGAGATACATACCTGTTCTTCCAACATGTCCTATTTATGTAGCAAGTAAAGTTAAATCCCTAGATCGAGTAATTCTAATGCTGTTGGTTTTGTAGATATGTAAAAAGTCCGTCAGTGGGTTCCAAGGATGCCTTGTATACCAGACATAGAGCACCTCTCAACAGTCCATAGGATACAGTGTATAGAGATAGGGCTTTGCTTGTTAGGCCCTCTGCAGCTGTTTTAAAGGTATAGACTTTTTTTTTTTACTACGTGGACCATCGTGAGAATTCCCTTTTAATGCATAGTAGAAGCTAAGAATATGAAGCATTTTATAACTGTTTAGGCTGCAGTAGTAGAATGAATAGTTCTGCAGTGTCTGGAAGCTTCCAGATGTTATGGGCAGGAAGTGCTCTGGCTCTCCTTTGAAGTTGAGGTAATGCTAGCAGTGATGAGGTGAATTTGTAATAAAAACTGTTGATCTAATTGGGGTGAGTATGATATTCATTAGGAATCTTAGGGTAATTCTTACATTTCCTTTTTATGTGAGAGACTGAGACATTTCGGAAATGGAGTGGCAACGTGTGAGGGTGTTAGAGGCAGGTGTGCTAACAAAGAAATGCAGTTAGAAAACACAGAGTAGTCAGCCAAGGTAAAAGAAGAATGAATTGTCCAAGTTGCTCTAATCAAATTGTATGTGTGTTTAGTTTTTAAAATTTGTCACTAATGAAAAATGCAAGACAGCAGATAAACAGGGATCGCTCTGTCTGCATTTTGTATAATGCCAGATGTAATAACAGGCAATTCATTACGGACTTGCCTTCGTAAAAATTCACTTCTAGTGCCATGGAAAGGAACATAGATTTAGGCTTACTCATAATGCTAGGCATAACATATAAAAAGAAGAATTGAATGTTTCAGCAGATGCCTTCTGGTCCAGCGTCAACCTGTTTACGTATTTGCTGAACCAGATTACATATAGCACTTGCAGTTTCCAGATGTCTAATGCGTTACAGACAGAAGCAGTGGTCGTATTGCCAACAGTACAAACTTGGAAAACCTTTGCTGTTCTGTGCAGTGAACAGTGGTTTGCTCTGTCCAGCTGTCTGGTTTCATCAGTAAATGCCTGTTGCGTGCTTTAGGCTCATGTGTGTAGTCAAGTTTTGTTCCTCAACTGGCTTGGGGCTTCCCGCTTATATGTTCTTTTGGGATTCCTAGATTTGTTTGAAGGGACTTGTAATATCCTAGTGTTATGTTCTCTGTTTGATTAAATGAAACTGCCAGTATAACCTGTATGCAGGGTATATACTTTTATCTGTGTGATTGTATGCATTTTTTTTGAGATATTGACTTCATGAATCTACACACAGATGCCAGCCACATTCTTTCACGTCATCACACAGGGTTGTTCCCTTCAGGAATTAAACCTGCCTGTTATCTGAAAAAAAGCAAGATTTCTACTTGTTTTAAGGGGTGTCCATTACTATTACGTCCTCACAATTGTTGCTTCATTGATCCATTTCCCTGCAGGGATGCCTTCTGTGGAGTTTGTATGTTCTCATAGGTTTTCATTTGGATCTGTGGTTCTCCTTTCTCTTTCTAAAGACAGATGAACAGGTGAATTGACAATACTAAACTGTACTTGCATATATGTATACTCTGCAATCGACTGCCTTCACATGCAGATGTTGTACCTCCTTTGCACACTGAGTGGCATTATCAGCTTCACCCCCATCCACAAAACTGAACTGGATATTGTGATTATAAAAGAAAGCATGGATGGATTTTCATTAGTTAGTTTATGTTCATCAACATTTTGAACTTGTGAGTTAAAAATATTAACTGTCAAGAAAATTGTTAAAATATATACATGGCGAAGATGTGCCATTTAACTGCAATGTGATTCAGGGAAACATGCTAATAAATCTGACTCTGTTGCTTGGTTGTTTCATTACTGCCTCACATCTAAATGTAAAGCAACTCTTTAGAAGGGAATACTTTTATAATTCTTATTTATTTATTTGAATAAAATGTTTCAGTGGTTATTGACCTATTTATATAGTAGAGAGGTTCATGATACATCTTAGCTGGCCAAAACAGAGTCTCTTTTACCATTGTTCTAATAGCAGTGAAACAGAGTTCAAATGATAGGAAAGGGCAGCCTCCCTTCCATCATGAGAGTGTATCAGTGAGCTCTTGGAGGACAATGCTGTCATACGTCCCAGCTATCATGCATTTGACACTTCTACCATGTTTCACTTGAGTCACGGGCAAAGGAAGAGAGGCAGACAGTTAAGCGGCAACATAGTAGCATACTGAATGTTTGAATGCTTTGTCTCATTGTGGTTATACCAATAGGATTTCTGCTAGAGCCCGAGTAAGTCTTTCTTAACCACTAGGCACATGACTGCATTCTTAAATGCAGAAGTCCTGGTTCTGTAACATAGTGAAGGTATACTCGTGGAGAGATATAGATGACTTTGGAAAATGGTGTCTTCCTCTGGGTCATATGATTAGTTTATTTCTTTAAACTAAGTGAGATCTGGTTAACTGCGGTTTTACTTTATGTAGTCACTACTTTACTTTTCGTAGTTGGTCCTTTGTCTGATTTGCAAACTACTGTGAGGTACATAATATGTACAGACTCTAACTTGTGTCTCTTAAGATTTGTCTGGGTATTCATCTGTTTCAGTCCCTATATGTTAAAACTACTTTTAATATAGGCTACTTGAGTTACTACAGCTCTGATTAGTATTGTCTCTTGCATAATGATTCTCGTCTGTGTATGTATTTTTGGAAAGTTTTATTTATTTTTGTATTTATTAGTGGCTGGTAATAGGCATCTGTGTTCCATCTACTTGTATTATTAATATAAAAATAAATATACAAATATGTATTTATGTTTTAGTATAGGCACATGTATTTTGTGTGTGTGTGTACACATACACACACAGACACATGTACATTGGTGCTTTTATTAAATTCCTTAGGATGGTTATTGACAACGATCCAATCTTAGAAGCCACCTTCTGTTTCACAAATGTCTTGTTTGTTTTTCAGTGCCCTCCCCTTTTCTTTCGGAGCATGTTGGCACACTCTCACTGAAAAGAAGCCTGTCTTTGTGACCCACCCAGAAGGGCAGCATAGGGAGGGCTTTGTGTATGTTAATTTGCTTGATTTGTGTTGGCTTGTTTTACATGGATTTGCAGATATGCATTGATATGCAAATGTTAATGACCAGTTGCCGTTTTAATTGCATTAGCTTTCTTGCTTCCCTGCCAACAATGGTGAGGCACTGCTATTTCATTCCTGTCTTTTTTCATTTTTTTTTTATGTATTTATTTTTTTACTCCCCTTCTTAGTAATATGAGTGGGGAAATCTAAAGCCTGTTCTCCCACATGAGTAGTTTAATTAAGTGAGAGTATATTGGATGCGTTTAAGCCATGTTTTAACACAACACATGTTTATGTCTCTATAAAAAGAAAGCATAATACTGTATGACCGGACTGGCCAGTTGTAATGATGGAGGACATTGAAGGCATGCTTGGCATATGTTTTAAATGTAGGACCCTTTCGGGTTGAGGCAGTCCTTGATGCTGGTGGTGGTAGTGGTATTGTGTCAGCTGGTATTTTCATAAAGAAATGACGAATGTTCAGTAATTTGTGTAGGAGGCTAGCAGTGGCAGCATTCTCTTTACAGTAAGAAGAGTCTGACATTGGTTTTACTTTTAGTGTCCCCATGGTGATGTCTTCCTTGGTCAGAGAAGAATTTTGTCCTTCCTTCCCCAGGAATAGAAACAACAACTGGTGCTTTGCAGAAAAAAAAAGAACATTTCATCTTTCCCCAGTATTTGCCCATCAGTCCTTCCTGCAAAAAATGTATTTGTTTACCAGGGAAGCTGCATCTGTTTAAGGGCAACCCAGGAACGTTGGTTTGGTAATTTGTTAGTCCCAAGTTTATTTATTTATGTATGTGTGTATTTTTATTTGAGTAGAGCACTGACCATTATGGACAACCTAGCGCAGGAGCACTGTTTGGTTAAGTGATTTGCTTAGAGTCACACAGTAGGCAAACAGAGGCTAAAGAAATCGAACCGTGGACTACAAGAAGTGTCTCGTTAACAGAAGATTGTGCAAGTGGAGAATGAAGACACAACACTCAGGACCACATGTTGAATGCCGATTTGTACAACACTTAACCCCAGATGTACTGCAAAGATGTCTAATATATTAATGGTTGTGCTACATTGTTTTCAAAAATTGTCATATTCATTAATATTTTCTGTGGTATTACATAACAGTAGTGTGACAGTCTGTGAAGTTTTTCCGTTTGTGCATATGTGCACATATTACTTCATAACTACATGTGTTAGTTGAGGAGTGGTATCTTATTAATGTGACTTTGATGGAGTTCAGTTTAATAATAGTAGTAGTAATTAACTGGTTCCAGAGGTTTGATGGTATCAGTATAACGTCTGTCTTTATAGCTTCAGAAGTCCCCCACACACACACACAATTATCTGTTTGTTTTATAATTCTACATGCATTTTCCATGCATTTGAAGAGCATCCTCCCCAGTTGGGCTTGCTTCAAAGTTAAACTTAGTTTGGGATGCTCTTCTGGCATGTAGGAGCTGTATCTCTCCATGTGGAAACATGAATTTTATAACAGATTTGTATAAACATTATTATAAAATGCAGTCAGTATTATAACAACAGTACATTTGTAATAGAATATGCATATAAGACAGCATTTCATTCCATTTTAAGTATGCATGTTTACATTTAGCTTGAAACTCTTAGCACTTGTTTGGGAAATTTTGTTTAAAGAAAGTGTGTGTCATAGTCTTGGAGAAAGGGAATACCTGTCCCCCTCCTGCCAGTAGCATTCTGCTGTACAGCTGCAGTGCAGAGAACATTATTTTAGTGGAAAACTGTAATTTAATTTCTCTGGTCTCATAATAAACATTTTATGTGACAGTTTTCAAAATTATCAGGTTTTGAGTGTTTAGTTCTAAGTTTGTGCACCACCAGGATGAATCCTGTGGAATGTTACATATGTAAATATAATGTACAGTCATGACTGGTTGAGACTATTCTGGCTGTCATCTAATGGCATGGTAGGGTAGCTAAGTTTGTATTTTATATTAAAAGAAAACACACTCATCTGGTCTACCATTCTGTGAGTTGATGGACTCCATGTAAAGTTTTTTTTTTTTTTAATTGGAGAATTAGGTTACAAAATCAGTCTATAGCAGCTGTTTGCAGCAGGTAGTCGGACTTCAACTGAGATTCTAAAAAATAGGTTAGGCAAGTTCAGCTAAGTACCTGTTATTTGGGAGGTGGGTGTCTGAAGATCTTAGTGCTGGTCATGTGACCTTGCTCATAATTGTGTAGTAGATGTTTTGGGATAAGTAGCAGCCCAGTGCTTAAGCAAGATTAGCTGTATTGTTAGCTAAGTTTTGTTGTAGAGCAAAAGTAAATGTTGAAAATGTTTTTCTGGGTAGTAATTAATCATGTAACTCTGCCTTGTTTTCATTTTATAGATTTCTTAGTAAAGTCATTACTTAGCATGGATTTTTTTTTTAAATTTTGAAACTTATTTATGTTAGCATAGTAATGTAACACCATAGCATACAATACAAAGCTGTATGAAATACCACACAGTTAAATCACACAAGTGTTTGGCTACATCAGGCCATTACTGTAGGCATAGCTGATGGCTGCACCTAAACTCAGGAACAAACCCTGACTGATAACAGCAGGGGTTAGGATTTAATATCTGACAGACTGGTATTCTCTATTTGCTATGATCAAGTTTGAAACTTAACCATCTAAAAGCAAGTAACAACAGCTAGGTTTACGTACTGGCACCCAGCAGGAGTACAAGGATTTGTATGGTGGAAGTAGTTCCTTAAAACAAGGTGAGGGCTTTTATTGCAAGACAGACCTTCATTGTGCACCTGTCCAGTGAGATAAATAAGTTCTGAGATAGTACTCAGTGATATTGGTGGCATCAACTTTTGGTGATATCTGGAATGTCTCTAAAATGTGAGAATATCAGTCATCCCTGCCACTAGCATTATTCAAAAGTTGTCTTCTTTTTGTGGATGGGAAATACAAGTATATTGCTGTTCTTCTTCTTTGTTAGAAGTACTTACAGAATTAATAGACTCTTTTAATATAGGGACATTTCCAAAGAGTAAATACAAAATAAATAAATGGCTGTATGAGTGACTAGTTCCAAAAAGTCTGAGTACAAATGATAAAAAGTCTTTGAAGAAAACAAAATATGCAGTAGTGACATTTATGGAAAATGTACCATGCATAAGAAGCCTGTTACTGTTGCTTCAGCTGCATTTTTTGATAAATCACTTTATAAGTAAGTGTACAGTTAAAAGTGACAGTGGAATTGAGAGGAAGCGGTAGTTAAATGTTTCCAAGGTTGATTCATTCTGGCTGTGTTTCTTGGTGTATTATTAGAAGCAAGTCTTTAACTGGAGAAGTGCTGAGACATGAGAAGAAAATAAACAGAACTTCCTAGTCATCTGTTGTACCCCTACACACACACACACACACACACACACACACACACACACAAATAGAAATATTCATATATTCATAGGAGTAAATGAACCAAACTCCTCTCCAGTAAAAACTGAAGTTTTAAACAGCAAGTTTGAAAAGATACTTTTTCATGAACAAAGAGATGGAAAGGTTGTGGCAAAGAAGGCCTTTGCCTACTTGTAAAGTTAGTTTTTAGTACAGTAATGTTTAAGAATAATATGCGGAATCATGTTCATCAGGTTATTCATTTCTGATACTTTTTCTTTACAAAAATGTATTAACATATGTAGAAAAATCCAGATGGATCATCATAGAATTTTGTTGGCTTCTATGCAGACAGACATTTGAAACAGATGTGAAGGGCTGAATGGTATACTGATTGTGAACATTCAGTCATAATTATCCAGGTTAGGAATTATAATGTCTGCCAAGCTGGGCAGCAGGAAATGGACGTGGAGCTTTAAGCATGTGGTGTGTTTAAGTCCCGTTTTTTAGCTTTTCCAATGAGTAGCTTAGCTAGTTGGTATAAAAATATTTAAAAAAATTTTTTTTTTGTACAGCATATAGGAGAAGAGCATATTTCTGTCCCCTACCTTGGCTAGTTTCTTCTCTGGGATGCTGTCTTGAATTGTGGAGACTGTATTATGTATCAGTTTTTATGTTCAAAATGAAAAGCTATGTTAAGAAACTAAGGGTATACTGGCATTGATGACAAAAGGTTGCCTGACATCAATAGGCAATGGTATAAATATACTCTATACATTTCACAAACAATTACGTTTAACTGATAAAAATATTTATTACGAAAGCATAAATTTGCTTCTGACTTGGGGAGGGAAGGAAATAGGTAGGTAAAGTCTTAAAAAAATATGAGCAAAAATACCGCAGAAGGAGTTAATATTTAGTTAAAAAAAATAAAGCATTCATAATAAAACATCTTCGTTAAAATGCATTTTTTTTTTTGCAGGTGCACCATTGCCTAATGTGCCGTTTAGTTAGTTGTAATGTCTGGTCCTCATCTACTTATTTGTGCAGAACATTTACTTTGATTTAATTGATCTCATAACTTTTGTTTGTGCTGGGTTTATTGAAGTTGTTGTCTGATATTTTGTTACTGTTTGCTGTTCTCAGGCCTCCACTGAAAAAGGGCACATGTTGGTGAACTGATGATCAAGCAGTCAGTGATGTATTAAGTAAATGTTGAACCATAAAAGTTAAAAGTGTAAATGTAAAGGTAAGCCTGAGATGAGATTTGTATATGCCTGTTCATTTAATTGCCTTTTTATTACTATTTTTTTCATCAAGTTGCACATCTCAGTAATTAGGCTCACATATATGTTTTCTTGTGTACTCCCTTATGTTGTATTACAAGGTTGAGGGGACAAATTAGATGTTGCTGTTTTGCACAGTCCACCCTTCCAATGTGTTGTGAATCTGCAGTCGTGCTTCGACAATCTGATGGTTGTCTGGATGCTGCTGGCTGATGTCTGAAATGTGTATTGTGCATTTGTAGAGCCTGTGTGACATTTACTCCCTCTGCCAAAAAACATCCCTCTGCCAAAAAACATATCCTTCAGTCTTTTATCTTTGTGCATTTAAAGGTATTGTAACGCCAGTGTCCGACTCCTCCGTGTACAATAACTGCTTTGTTTGTACACGGCTCCTTCACTTACCAGTATGTAGTACACTGCCTCTTGCTGACCACTTCTGCTTTTTATGGCCTCTATGCTACTAACAGTGATATGCAAGTACAACTGCTTGTTTCTCACTGTAGTACTCCTTTACTTCCATTACCAAAAACTGTAGTGTATAATTTACTGTTCATATGCACAGTCTGTGTAGTACCCCTGCTATCCTGATAGTGGTGTAATAATTGTAGTACTTTCTATGTAATGTCGCTGCCATAACCCTGCATATGTCTCTAGTGTATAATAAACTCTGGCCTAGACATCACTTCTCTGCCTGCTGCTGTGTAGATTTATTCAAAACTTTCCCTAAAAAGGTCTCTGTGACCTGGCAACTGACTTTACAGTGTAGCTGTCATGATGTAACTCACTAACCTGGCACCCATATTGTCTGCATACAGTTTGTGCAGTGGCTGTAGTGTTTGAGTAACGTTGGCTTGCCAAGAGATTTGCAGCATATTCCTCTTTGTCCAGTTGTGTATTTTGGAACCTTACAGATAAATGCTGATAACAGTCTGTATATTTTGTATAATGACTGTTTTGGTTTTGAAATTCAACAGCCTAAACTACTAGGCTGTGCTACACTTGGATAAAGGTCTGTCCTACAGCCCTAATTAAGACTTTTGAACCCTTTTCAGGTTACTTTTTTGTCTTTTGCTGAAAGGATACCAACTTGAACTTCTTTTCGCTTTATGGATTCAGTGACATCTTCCTGTCCAGTTGTGGTTCTTGCACCAGCAGTTTTGGTTTGTAATGGCTATAGTTGCACCACATGCATTTTCGTCAATAGCATGAATAGTAGTGTCTGCAAGTCTTGTCATCTGTGTATGCTGATTTTATGATGTGTAGGGGCTAAGGCAGGGTTGTGACTACAGGCAGCTTGTTATAAGCCAGTGTGGCATTTGTTCTGCTTATGTCAAGTGTGCCACAGATGTTACTTTAGGAAGCTGTGTCTTTCCTCCTGTGAATTGGTTTACTTACTCATGCTAAAAGTCTTGTTAATTGAATGCTTTGTCATTGGTCAAAGCACAGAAAATATGGTTTAGTACTGTAGCCCTGCAGAGTGGAAAACAGTCCCAACAAGAAGCACACATGGTACAGCACTGTGCAGAAACAGTTAGGTCAGACGTTGCCCATTGTTGGATTGGATGTAAACAGATCAGTCACATGTCAAGGAATTAGACATGAAGTGTGGAGGATTGTACATGGGTAAGGTTTTTTGCTTTTTCTCACCAGCTTCAATGCTTGTTTTACTGCAAATGCTCCAGAACCCACAGCTCTTTAATTCATTAAAATAGAAACTGCATCCAAAACTGGAGTTGGTGAATTGCTTACAGAAACAACTGTTTCACAAACCTGTGCAGTAGCTGAATATTACACTGATTAGTCCATATTATGATCCCAGGTACATTTGTTTTTCCCAAAGTTTTTCTCTCAGTGTAGAGACATGAGTGCCACACCAGTAAATCTGCTTATTTTAATAACTAAATAAGTGTACACAAGCAGTGATTTTCATGAAAGCCAAAACACTTTTAACAGAGAATGCAAAAATCATCCGTTTATTTTTACTTGCTTGAATGAACTATAAAAGCTTTACATGGTGTAAGGATAGCAACCCACAACAGGTTTTGTTTTATGTGGAGATTTATCCAAGGATACTGTGGATTGGCTGTGTCTCATCAACTAACCACAACAGCTGTGAGTAAATCCCAGTTTAAGCACCACCCTGTTATAGGCTGTTTAGAAGTGTTAATGACTGCTGGATTTGTAAGACACAGTTGTTGAACTAGCGTGTTCCCCTTTCTTGGTGGGTGCTGTCATTCTGTCTAGCAACTATTTTAAACAGGGTACTTGTCCACAATAAAACAGCTACGATTTGTAGTTATTTCTTGCGTTTTCTTTGTTTTATTATATAACTGTAGTGTTTGCCCAGCTGTACTTCAGTGTTCATTGCTGTCCCCATGCTGTAGTACCTGTGTGGTTTAGTCATCATGGCAACAGCTCACTGTCTATTTTAGTTTGTTTCACTGTAGTGCTTTACATGCACGTGTGCATTGTTGTTTTGTGCTGTACTATGTATAACACACACACGTTTGTATTGTATATCTGTGAATTGGCTACTTGGTTGGCTGCAATTCAGTTGAGTAATTTTAGCTCTGTAGTGACTGTAGATTTTGTTTAGTTTTGGACATCCAGAGCCTAAACATTTATACAGTGCCATGCGTCACTGAAGAGGTTGAGGGGGTATATTAGATGCTGGCTTTTTGTAGATTCCATCCTTATGAGATGTGAGCTGAGAAACTGATGTCCTGCTTGGTCATATATTGTGTAATTCAGTGACTTTAGGGTTTGAGTTAGTATTGAAATTTTGGTTTAACTTAGAATTAGGTTAGGTTTACACTTAAGACTTGGGAATGATCTTTTTTGTGTGTAGGGTATAGGAGGCTTTGTGTGTCATAAGAAGTATGTAAATAAGTTTTGTATAGTTGCACTGTTACTGAGTCTGTCTTTCTGATTACTTCAACTTGATGGTTTTCAATGAGTTTGTTTTTAAAGAGTTACTCAACCAAGATGTAATAACTATGTCTAATTGTTCTTACTGCTGTGACTGAAGTTTGCATGCAGTCCAGTTATTTACAAAGAAACATTTGGTGCAAGCTGTAATATGTTTGCAGGAGTACTAGAAGGGAGTTTGTGGAATACATGTTGGGTATTGCAATGATGCCTGCTTTGCTTGCGGTTCTCGTGAACTCTCACAACAGTTGTATAGTCTTTCTTCATTAACTGTATTCTTGTTATTGGAGTACTGAGACTGTGGAATTTAATTGGCTTCAAATGATGACAAGTTACACATTCTGATAATGTGACAAATTTCAGACTTGAGCCAGGACAAGGCACTGGAATAGATGGCAGAAAAAAGGATTAGTAGTGTGTGTGTGTGTGTGTGTGTGTGTGTGTGTGTGTGTGTGTGTGTGTGTGTGTATATATATATATATATATATATATATATATATATATACACGTGTGTGTATGTATAAAATATATATTTATATATGTATATGTGTATACACACACACACACACACACACACACATATATATATATATATATATATATATATATATATATAGATAGATAGATACATGTGTGTGTGTCTGTGTGTGTGTATATATATATATGTGTGTGTGTGTGTGTGTGTACATGTATATACACATATATGTATATATGGCTAGTATCAATTTAAAGCTCTGACCTCAAATCCTGCTGTGTTTCATTATGTACTGTCCCTCTATACTCAACATGTAAGATGTTTGTATATGCAACTGCTGTTGGGTTGTGTTTGAGTTTACTGAAGTCTTAAAAGTCATTATACAACTAAGGTTTTGCCAGAGTGATTTATTTCATCATAAAACTAGTCCCTTCATTATAGCAGGTGTCTTAATAGCCCATAGTAAATTTTAAAAAGGGCAGTACTGTCATGTACTATATTAGTTTGTCAGAAATGCCACTTTGCCTTACAAGTATCATGGAGGCATTAGGTCACATCATTTGTTTCTCTGGCATTTCCTGTACTAGTTTTATAAATAAGTGCAAAATATTCTGTACTGATTATATAAGATAATATGTAATGATGATTAGTAATTATATGTTTAACTTATTTCTTTGTGTTTGAAAGTTTAATAAACACTTTGAATGCTGATATCCATTTTTTGTCTCACATTTCTGAGCTGTTAAAGTGTAGTGCACACCTGCACATTCATTCCTTTTTGTAATTGAGGGCATTGTGGTACATGTTTTCTGTTTATTATTTGCACTTTGCTGCTTTGTGGACCCTTTGCAAAGTGCAAATAGATGTCACTTTAGTACTTATTGTGGTATACAGTTTGCATCAATAGTGACCAGGGGCCCTGTCCCTTGCAGATGCTAGGTCCTTTGTAAATTGCCTGTACCACTCAATAAATTAAACTAATGTCCAGCCTGTTGAGTTTGTCTTGGTTCCCCTTATGCAAAACACTTGTTTTGTTTGCCTGTTAAACTTTTGGAATGCTGTACAGCTCAAAGATGCTCAGTGCTACAACAGTTACTGCTTAACACAATTGCATGAATGCAAACCATTCAGTAGTAATGTTTGCTTATTAAATGGTCATGTACTGGCCCAAATACTAAGCCATATTGATATGAATATATTTGCATTCACTGGGCATAATTTTGTGTGAAAACAAAATTCAGGGTTGTATTTCCATCTTGGTTCTAACCAACAGTGTATCGGTGCTCATATTATGAATTAATCTGGTAACCAAAGAAAAAATATAAGTCTTGCTTAATGTATCTAGTAGTAGGCACACACGACTGTACTGCAAGTTGCACAAACACAGATGCACTTATATGACTGTGCTACACGTTGCACAAATGTACACTTATATGACTGTACTACAGGTTACAAAAACATATGTGCATGACTGTACTACAGGTTGCACAAGAGTCAGCATGTAATTGGTTAGAGTTTTCTAGTCTTAAAGAAGCTTTATCTTGCTGTCATATTTGAATCCCTCAATCTTCTCTTGTATACCTTGTGATGTTGAACAAGTCACTTGACCAGACTAAAACTCCCAGGACATCCCTGAAAAGAGGTTCACGTCCTGAGTAGGTCTTAACCCAGTTAGCATAGTAAATGAAACTGTTTAACTAGGCAGCATTTGGCAGAATTCTTGTGGCATATCAGGAGGGCTAAATTACTTACTGCATATAGGCTGATAGTACAAGCTACAAGTAGCCATATTGTATTCTATGTTGAAGAGTTGAGTTGAGTTTGTGTTGAAATTGCAGAAATGCATGCCCAGGACAAGCTTTGAGCTACAACAGTTACATTTTGACATTGTTTGTGACTAAACTTCATATTTTCATAGTCTTAGTGCAAGAAATCTGGACATAACCTAAAATAATGGGGGGACAACAGACATAGCTTAAAGTAATTGGGGGGGGACAAGACCCCAAAAATAGGGACAGTTTTTAAATCTAGCTCTTGTAAACATAGAAAGTTTCTAGAATAACAGGATGTGTTATAATGAATTGTTTGAAGGATATAAAGTCTGAAACTCAAATGTAGGTATGTATTTAGTGACTTCTATCCTCAGTGATTTACCAGAAAAAAACAAATTTTATGTGAAACAGACCAAAAATGCCTTTCAGCTTCTCCTGCTAGGGGTCGCCACAGCGAGTCACCGGTCCGCAGATTGATAGGCAGTGTTTTTACGATGTCAAGCTGCCCAGCGCCCAACCTTCACGAAAGGCACACACACACATGCACCTACTGCATGTCTTTAAAACTCACTCAACCGCAGGGAGGACATGCAGACTTTGCACAGAAGGTGCTCCAGCCAAGAATCAAACTGAAGAACCTCTTGCTGTGAGGCGACAATGCTAACTGTTGCACCACAGTGGCCCAAAAATATGAGGTGGAAATTTGGACAGTTGACAGATATGCTGAACTACATATACAATTCTCTTATTACAATCTATCCAAGGTTAGCACTTTGGGAAGTGGTCTAAAAGAAAAGGAATAGCAGAATCTTTTCGGGCAATATATGTGTCACTGATTTTTAAGAGAAAGTTCTTCCTGTTACGTTAACCAGTTCATCAGTTCCCTTGTGTGTTTTTCCTGTTTTAATCTGGTACTGTGTTAGATTAAAACAGAAAAAAAAGCTGGGGAGTAGAGCTGGTGACCACAGTACCTAACTGAGTGTTTTTCTCATGAAACCAGTGATCTATATCACCCCCTTTATTACATTTGTGTTTTAAGAGTCAGTATATTTCTGTACACCTGTCCTACTTTAATCTAACCAGTTCCGAGTAAAAATGCAAGCTGTGCTCAGTCACTGCACTGTCATTGTCTGACGGATTTTGTGTCTGTGTAGTGATTCCAGTACCTGCAGTCCTATGCACATTGTTATTTTCTATTAGGAGATTGCTTCTTCAATTCCAGTGTCAGTACATACACAGGAAATTACAGGATAGCCACTTCACCTGTTGTCATGTCTTTGTCTTGTTGTAGGGGAAATGTAACCTTGGCAAACATCCACACAATTGTAAAGGGGACATGTGAATTCTGTGTGGAGGGCAGAGTGCCAGGACCTGAACCAGTGAACATGTGCTGTGTGATAGTAATGCTAGCTAGCCGCTACACTACTGTGACAGCCCTGGTTTAAGCACACTGGTGCACTTTTCTTTTCATAAGTCTGCAGGCTTCATGGCTGCTTTGACTAATATTTATGGGATTCAAGCACCAAACAGTTGCGATAGTGGCTCTTTATTACACTTATACAAGTTCATTGCTGGAGGTAATTTGTAGGACCTTAATTTGGAACAAGCCTGAACAGAAACTTGTAGAAATTGTGTGAGAAGATAATGTCTCATAAACAGCCTGGTATACAAAATAGTAAATATGTGTATGTGGTGGTGTAAAAGATGGTTTCTTTTGTATCCCACACATAGTCACTACACAGCCTTTTTCTGTAAACTAAGCTAATGAAGAAAATGCTTTTGTGGACTTTGAGTTATGTGAAGTTCTTTTGTCAGGTGTAGTTTGAAACTGTGGAAGTTATTTTTTTTTTCTTTTTATCTTTTTCATTTAGTGTTATATTTCTTTTAAGACCTTGGGGGAGGGGTGACATTTCTGTCTTTGTCCCTACACATATTCCTTGTGGAGATGCACTACATTTTATTTAGAAAATGCAGTAAGTAGATGATACTTTTTAACGAATGTGCCCTATTCCAATAGACCTTGTTTCTGCTCTCCCCCCAATATTGTCTTAAAATCATGCTCAACAAAATGAGTTATGAAACTCAGACCTGTCTTTCCACATTCCAAAATAATTTGGTTTTAACTTACAAAAAAAAAAAAAAAAAGAATGGGGGGTGGGGAAGAGACAGGCTGAGTCTGTTTCTAGGTAGCTTGTGTGAAATGATCAAAGTGTCCGACTTGAGCATTCCCCTATTTCCTTTGGCCTTTCATGGACTTCAGCCTTCTCTTGCCGTCTAGTGTTTAGAGCTGCTACATAGAGTGAAATCCTTCCTAGTGGCTGATTGTTTCATGAAATGGTGTATCATAGCAGCTTTAGGCAGGGCAAGAGAAAGCTAAGCTTCTTTTTAAACTTCTTATTCCCTGCAAAGTTAGAAAAAAAGGCATTCCACTGCTAATCCTGGCCTGTGAGGAATGCAAATGGATGTCATTGTGTGACCACCAGTCTGCATTCAGACAGCTGGGGCGGCCCCTTTCAAACTGCAGAGAGTTTTCCATCCATCCTGCAGTGTAGTGGGGGTGGGGCATACAGAGAGAGAGACAAGATTGTTTTAATATTTGAAACTTGGGGATGAAGTCAGAGGTGTGAGTAGCAGAACCATTCTTTTCTGTTGGAGGCGCTGCTCTGATACTGAGCTACCTGAAAAGTGTGTGTGTGTGTGTTTTGGGGGGAACAAACCACGAGAGTAAGAAGACCTTTACTATATACTATTTTATCTTGTTATGTGAAATATTTCCACTTATGCCAGAAGAGAAGGCACACTGGAAACAAAAGATACTAGCACACTTTGTGATGTGTGTGCGTAAAAGCAATGAAACCGAGTTTTTTTTTTTTTTTTTTTGTGGAAAAAGATAGAATTGTAACCCAGATGAAGATAATTTTAAACAATGTGAAGTTTAAAAAGTGGAACACCTTTGTCATTCTTGTTTACTCTCAGAGGTCTTCCTAGGACAGGAAAAAAAACAGTTCCTTAGGTTGTTTGCGTAAACTGCCCTACACTCCAGAAACATGATACTTTGTAATGGCTATTGTATTATTATTGGCATGAAGTGGACATCTGCAGACTTCTATCCATTGGCTGCCTCCTGTAGTGCCATAAGGAATTTAAAAATATACTTAGAAGTAACACTATTTTTAACAGCATATTAAATTTTTTGAAATATTTATTTGTGTGGCCTGCTGTGTGGAGTAGAGGTTTTGGTCCTAACCGTACCTGAGACAGCCGGGGGACTGAAGTAGCCAGCCAGGGAAGGATGTAATTGAACAGGTGAAAGTTTGCCCAGCCATAGGTGAGGGTGCTGACAAAATCCTGCAAGAGCTCCAAATGAGAGTGGGCAGGTATGGCAGGTGTTGTAATTTTGGACTTTGGGAATATGTGTGGTCTTTAAGGATTGCACAACCACTGTAGATGGAACTTGCTGGTGTGTGGAAGTACTTACACTGGGTGTAGTATAGTGTAACAGAGACTGCTTCATTCTTTCTGATCAAATGGAGGCACATTGGAGCTTACAAAAAAAATGCCATCTACCCTGGTTCTCTCCCATACACACACACACACACACACACACACACACACACACACACACACACACACACACTTTCCAGCTGCTCTAGCATGTGAGCTGTTAAGATGAGTGAATTGGTGCACAGGAGAAGGGGCCTTGCTTGTCACAAGCAGGAGAGGGGCCCCAAAAATTTGTGCATAAACTGTATAAGATCTGTTAGTGAGTAGATTCATTGGATGTTCTGTTTTGACTACCCTGTTATGGGATTAAGATGTTTCTTTATTTTTGTATGCATATTCTGATATGTAACACATGAAATGTATTGTTCTCTTTTAGGCATTTTTTGGTAGAAGCCAACAGTATCTTGTTTTAGGATCGGTGTTACTGATTATTTATTTGTAACATCTAATCATTTTGTGATGCTGGCTGATATGCTATACACAGTTAAAAAAAACAAGAGAACCAAGCAAGACAGCTGAGTAGATTGCTGCTGTGATAGCTGTTGAGGGTGAGTTTGTGATTTGCTAACGCTATCATTGTGTACTTGAAACTAAATTATGCCGAGTTGTCACTAAGTTACTTGCACTGTGGACGCTGTTAAAGTGGATTTCATGTACTGCTGTCTCTTTAAGACCCATGCCAGGAATGCAGCTGTTACTGCTCAGGTTTGGTGGTATTGACTTGCTTTGCTGGGAAGTGCATTGCAGGCAACTCTGCATTTAGAAAATGTGAAGGAGAGGTTCAAATCTATCGCTTCTCTTCCACTAACAGGAAATGCAGGCCTTAAGAGATCTCGAGGGAACTCTCTGCTAGGAACACCTGTAAAGCTCTGGGGAGCGAGAATAAGAATTCAAAGTATTTGTTTTTTGAAGGGAAGTGTGCATTGAGCTAATTCAGTGTTACGACAGATACAGTGGAGCTAGTAAGTAGTGAAGAGTAAACTGAGGAAAGAAGGTCCCAAACCAAAGAAAACAAAAATGAATCGGCATAGACAGGGAAGGACTGAATTCTGATCAAGTCGTGAAATGAAATGCCGGCATGCTGACGCCTCACAGCTTCTATTTGCTTAACCTAGTTCTAATTTAAGGAAGTTCAAAAATAATGTTAGTGGATCACAAAAGATATTAAGACTGGATGATAGATGTTTGCCCTTCAGAATCAGACTTTGCATCCCAAGTACAAGTGACTTCCAGGCAAAGGCTTACATTCTTCCATGATGAAGTTTTGTGCATTGTTCTACACATCCCATAGCTTGATCTGTTGCTGTCTTTGAAGGCATCTGTTGCATATAGCTCAAAGAATCTGGTTTTGCAGCTTTGCCTTCTCAGTGCAGTAGTGCCTACTGGCATAGCTGTTACACCTTAACATTACTTTGGCTTATACACTGCACTGTGATGCTGTTTTACATTAGGATGACTGGAAGGTGTCCCTTCCAGACCCCCCCCCCAAATCTTTTTTTAAATGAGAAAATACAGTGCTTTGGACCCTGCTGTAGCCTAACTCTGCATCATCCAGTAATGTCTGGAGCAGATGTAGCTCTGAAATCTGCCCTGTCTGTTTTTAGGCTGTATTTTGAACTGGTGACCCAGGAAGCCCATTGCTTGCTTTGCCTTCCATCAGGCTATGTTATTTCATACAGGGATGTTCCTGAGCTCTTGATGTTGGTTTTGGCTCTTTGAAGTGTGTGTGTGTGTGTGTGTGTAGCATTTTGCTGTCCTTCCACATTTCGGCAATATTGTAGTTGTTTAGGTGCTTTGTACTGTTCACATCCACATGTATTGCTTTTCCCTTGCAGTTTGGGTTTTGGCTGAAAAAGGCCTGTGAAAGACCAGTTCATTTTCCAATTAACTGTTGTTTAGAGAAAAAAGATTCTTCCCAGAAAACCATTTAAAAGAATATATTTTACTCTGATTATTTTTTGAAAACACTTTTATCTGGGATTTGAAAGTGTTGTCACTTCATTTGGGCTGCCGCGACCCTTTCATTTATGTAATTGCTGAGCATGTGCAGTAATAGTCGGCCAGAACCAATGATGCTGGATTTATTTTCTTTGTTATCCATTAGATGGAGTAGGTCGTTTCATAGAACAGTGCTGCTGGCGTACTGCTTTGAGACTTAGCAATGCTTTCTTTTTGCAGTATTTATTTTAAACAGCCGATCACATCACTGGTTGCCACATTGAGATTTCATTGCTTTAATGAGACTTTCAGTGCTAAAATTAAAGATGGTGGAAGAGTCAATTTGCAACAAATAATGCAGTAACATGAGACTGTAGCTGGCAAGGAGGGAGAAAGCAAGTTCACATAATGGGCTTTGGGTCATTAGGTTGGGAAGGTCACAAGCTGGGTAACCTAAGAATCTGTCCTGTGCCTGGTTGTCAGTGAAACTGAGAGAGAAGCCATTAAGTTGAGTTTCTTCTTAACTGTTACAATGGTTGAATGGATACAGTGAGGAAACTATGGAAATATAAAGTGATTTGTAAAGGCTGGGGAGGAACACTATGGTTTTGCCAGTTGAAAGTTAGTGTCAGAGAATGCACTTTAGTTACAGGGACCCTTAGGGGAGTGTACAAGCTAAAACAAGATCTTAAAAGTTATCACCTGTGCACTCTTAAACAGTCAATCAGATGCATTAAGGCCTGCAGTGATACAGTTATGATTTTAGGGTGTAGTGTTAAGCACTTAACAGTTCCAGTTTTGTATAACCTTAGTGAGTACTTGTGCTGAGTTTGAGCCTACTTATCTGGATAAATGGTGATGATGTTGAACACTGGGTAGAAATTGTCCCACAATATTTTACTATACTTGTTCTCTGTATGCCTGTTTTCTCTCTCTCTCTCTCATTCCTCTTAAGCACCGTTTTTAATATGACATTGTCAGGGCATTGGTTTGGCTGAGTCTACATTATAACTCTTTCTCATTTGTAAATGGTTCACTGCAGTGTTAGCAAAAGAATTCAGTTTTAATGTGTCACACACCTGCACTGCATTTCTCTACATAGTAAAATGCAGGGGCTGACAGAGAATTAACAGTCATCGTATTAGCCAGGTATGAAAGTAACATGAAAGAAACAGACCCCTCCTGCCATTGTAGGGAATACAAAATCTGTTCTGAGCAAGACCCTTGTATACTCTGTTTGTACAACATATTAATTAACTGATCAAGTATTTGGATGGCAAAGCTGGCTTTACCCAGACCTGATGAGGTCTGGCCCCTTTTGGGATCATAACCTTGATGTGGTAGAGGGATCCAGTGTTGTCTGGAGCTGTAGTACTCTTTTTTTGTAGGTCACCCTTGGCATGGTAATCTGAGTGTAGAAGTCAGGCAACTATTGAACCAAAGTGTCACTCTCGTGTGCATTGTTAAGGAATCTGAGAACACAGAACCTCATCAGGAATGGGGATACAGGGACCCACTCCTGTATCCAAACTTCTGAGGTGGTGCTCAATGGCAGCACTTAGTGGTCAGGTGACCCACATAGCTCAAGGTTACACTAAACCGCTGTGTGGGCTTGTCACTCACAAGATAAAGTGTGTGTGTGTGTGTGTGTGGGGGGGGGGGTGTGCAGTTGTGATGCATGTCAAGTGGCTAGCAGGAGCAGGATGGATTTATGATGGAATGGATAGTGGCATTAGTAACTGACTGCTGCTATATGACCGCAATGGGGCAGACCCTGGATAAGTTCAAGGATTGTGTATCAGAGCTTGTGTGGGAATGCCTGAGGAATTCCACAGGATGAGCCGGAATGCCTGAGGAACTCCACAGGATGAGCCGGAATGCCTGAGGAACTCCACAGGATGAGCCAAAGACTGTTGCAGGTGACAGGGACAGTTTGTCTGCCCTCTTCAGTATACTGGTTCCACTATGACCCTCTCCATTACGAACGGTTTAGTAAGCAGATGGCTGGAGAGGTGGATACTGTGGTTTGTTCTTGAGGACACTGATCTAGTGACATGAAACCAGCTACATATAAACATTCTTTGTACACTTTTTTTGCACGTATATATTTTACTTTAAAGTTGAGTAGACATTCTCCTGTGCCATAATAGTTTATCCAAGTTTATCTAAACTTTATTTTTCCCTTCTGCTTAAAATAGCATTTTGTGTTTTTCTTTGACATTAAAATAGTTTATATTTTTTGAAGTTATGATTTTAAAAGATCTAGTTTGGCATTTCCAGACATGTAGAATATCAGTGCATACCTGTGGTTTGAATAATGGTGTTCTGTATTTACAACTAATACTTTATAAATGCATTACAAGTCTTGTTTTGAGTTTTCTACTTGTCCTGCATGCAGCATGGGGTCACTGTGATTTCACCTGGTTTTAGTTACGTTGCTTTATGTTTAACTTTAGATTTTTTTTTGCCTTAGGTAAGGTACAGGACCAGAATAAGGGTATATGCTGCATTTTCTTTTTGAGTGTTTTAATGTCTAAAATAGAATTGTGTACCTGTAAGATATCTGACGGATCTCTGTAACATGAGTGTAAGTTTCAAGCCATGTTGATCCCTTACAGAAGGTTATATTGCATTAAAATCTACTTTTGAAATGTTTGACTGAACCACTGTACAGAGGTCAACTTGGGAAAATTCCATGTGTATGTCTAATGAATGAGCCATGAAAGTGTACTGTCCGAACTGTCTGATTTTGTGAACATTACTGTTTTAATTTAGTTCTGTTGAGGGATAAGTACCAGATAAGATTACTGCACATTGATGTAAATGAGAAATGTGCTGTCTAACCTCACTTCTGCTTGTAGGTTATTTGACCTATATTTGAAAACTCCATCTCCAGAGGTAGGGAAACCCCAGCAGTGCATTGCCTTGTTTCCTTCTGGTGGCTGTAGAATATGGGGGGGAGTCCAAAGACCCAGAGTGATGTCTGTGCTGTGTGAGGGGCATTTGTATGGCATATTGGACCATGTCAGATAGTTTGGAATATAAAACCTTTATGAATACAGCATAGCAGAGATAGTACTTGCCAACTGGTTTGCCAGTTTATTTAAGCCATGAAATGGATTCAGCGTCCTAAAAAAAAACAGGCAGAGAAAGAGAGATAGTGTTGGGCTCTGAAGGAGTTAAAGCTGTGCTGCTGACTAATAATACCTAATTTGGTGGCAGAGGTTTTATTTGTGCTCCTAATTGTTCACTCTGGCCTCCATTACAGCTTATTTCTAGAGGGTTACTTGTAAACTCACACACAGTAAAGTTTTGTTTGGGCTCTTAAGGCAGCCACTGTCAAACCTCTCAACCTTTAAGAGCAATAAATCTGGACAAAGCCATAAGTAATTGGGGACAAAGGCCCAAAAACAGGGACAGTTTTTAAACATTGCTTTTACAGACTTGGAGAGTAACAGGTTTTACATTAGCATTAATTTTTCTGAAGGGTATGAAGTCTGAAACTCGCGCATGTCATTATTTTCTGACTTCAGTCTTTAATGATTTGCCAGAAAATTCCAACTGTATGAAAACTGGACCAAAATATGAGGCAAAACTCTGGACATTCTGCAAACATCTGTACAGTTGTGAGGTATGGTGTGACAGAGATGCAAGTTCTTTAGAGACAGTGTCACCTGAAGGTTTCCTTGACCCAGTGTTTCCTGCAGTGAGTTAGTGTGTCAAGTACAACAAAAGTGACTTGCTTGTTTTGTACATAGAGTTCTCCCTGGCATAGTACTGTGCCAAGTCAAAGCCACACAGATCAAACGTTTTAAGCCATGCAGAACATATGCATGCATCCACAGTTGACATATTATGGACACCACAGCAAATAAGAAAGAATGCTATGTGTACAATTAACCAGTTTTAAGAGTAATAAGTACCTAGGTAAATAAATGTGTGCCAGAAGATCTGACAGCAAGAAAAAAAGAAAATGTTGATAAAAAAAAAAAAAAAAACTAAACCACTCTGCAAGTTACAATTTCTGAGAGAGAATGTTTATGTTGTAACCCACAGGGGACATAAACTCCCCGAGAGTTTGGTTTTGTGTTAATACATGCTCAAGACACTTATGTTTTCCAAATTGTCATGTAATGGGTCAGGGCAAAGTACCGGAACAGAACCCTTTTAACTAGAAAGTGGCTTGGAATCTGAACACATGGTCTACAGTAGCCAGTTTTCATCCAACCTGTTACTTATCACTGATGTTTATTATGTGCACTTGCAGTGTGCCCTTTAGTCATGATTAATGTTCATTATCACCTCCTACCACCTACTGTACTGCATGTGTGCACGCACGTGTATTTAAATACATATGTGTTCTGAGTACTGCCATGTTTCCTACTGAAAAAAAAAGAATTTCTGTCATTGGGTGTGCAAATAAAATGATGTGGGTGCAAGGGGTGATACTAGTTGCATAAACATATAAAGTAAATATGTAATTTGTTTCCAGTGCTGTTTTTCTGATCATTTCAACCTCTTCTGTCTCCTCAGTGTCGCACCAAAATGTGGCACCGCAGTCCCCAAGGTTTCCTGAGGGCATGCCCCAGTGCAGTATGGGTTACCATGCCATAATTTCTACTTCCTGATGGAGTATCCACCTACTCCTTGTCTCCAAGCATCTCTTTTGAATTTCTGCTTTTTTTTCACAGATTTTCCCCCACCTGATAGTAGTCAAAATACTGGCAGGTGGGATGCATTTCAGGCTGTCTTGTAACTGCTGTGAAGCCACACAAACCACGCTCCCTCTGGCTAACTCTTCCCTTCCGTTTCTTCTCTTACTTCACTCACGTATGTGCCCCATGAGAAATCTTTGACAGTGCTGTTCGATGTCACGTTTGCCCACGGTGTGCAGAGAGTTCTTCTGTCAGCTGAATGAACTTTATGTAGATTTCAGCAGCTGTTGGGTAGCAGAAATGACTGCTGGCATACCTCTGTGTTAGTCTGCCGTTTTTTCTTTTATCTTTTTTTTTTTTTTTTTTTTTTTTACTGAACCCCTGCTTAGATGTATTAAGTGTATGCTTGCTTACTGGTAGCACTGGTTAGGTGTAGTATGCCCCCTCCAACCTTGTGTGAATCAGGGATACAAAGTGTTGTTGCTGAAGCTTTGATTCTTTGATTCTAATCAGTGCATTAGTGAAGACCAGACCTTGGTCTCCATGGAGACTCCACTGACCTGGGATCACCGTCAGTATGGTGAATAGAAAACTCTTCCCTCGGTGCTGATAAACTCTGTAGGATGGCAGTGCCCGGGGCTTTTCCACTGCTGGAGAGGAAGGATTTTTAGTCCCTCACTGAGGTTGTCCAGAGGATTGAGTATGTAGTGTTCCTTTATCTCCTCTTGAGCACACAGACAGAGGTATTTTGACACTGTAACTGATCTGTGACATCGTGTGTGTATGTGTGTGTGTCTGGTTGACATTTGCTTTCTGTCATAAATTTCAAGATTTGGAGTGGTCACTAGTTTTTGAAGAACAACCCAGAAAGCGTATTTAATGCTTGATACCCCTTCCACTCAACGCACACACCTAGACACACGTATACACACACACTTGCACACCAGATATGCAAACATTTTGGCTTATTTTGTTTCTGTGGAGCAGAAGGAGGGCAGGATTAAAGTGAGATCTTTTTTTTCTTGTAACATATAGTTTTTTGTGTAATATATTGCAGTCCCCATGTATGTCCTTCAGAAAGCATTTTGTTAACTTATGTTTGCTGTTTGGTAAAATATCCAAGATACAGTTTTTATGATGCAGCTTTACTTATTTGAGCTTATTTACTTGATTCTTCATATATTGCCTTTTGTTAAGTGCAGCGTTATTGTTTTGCTCACATTTCCTACCACACCGTGCCTGGACAACACTGACAACTGTCCCTTTCACCTTTCTTTTGTGCATTTGGGGTTCCCTTTTTGCATTCAAGCCTCATTGCTGTGGTTGCTAAAGTTGTTTGAGATTTGTATGACTCTTTGGTACAACTTCAATGGGCTTGTGTCCCCCTATGATGATTGCTCTCTGCACCACTTCTTGTGGTCTTTCTGGTAACCATTACTGTAAAGCCCAATCTCTTTGTGTACTGTGGATGCTCAGAGATTACTCTACTCAGCCAGCTGTGAGCAGCAGAATTTACTGTGTGGACCTAAGTTGAAAGGGCTGCAAGTGGCAATGCAGTTTCTGCTAAGGTGCCATTTGTGCTGATAGTGCAGTTTAATGAACTGACATAATGGGAGTGAAACTCTGCCTCTTCAGAAATGACAAGCTGCATGTGCAGAAAAACACAGCACCTTCCTGAAATTCAAAATGTGCATTATGTTAATATATCCAAAATGTGTAGTTTGTTAATATATCCAAAATGTGCATTTTATTAATATATTCAAAATGTGCATTATGTTAATATATCCATTTTCTCAAGCTATTATGCATTAATGGCTAGAACACAAAGCTTAGCATATTGGAGTAAACAAACTAAACAAAAAAAGATGAAGACAATTAGACCTGGCTGTTCTGTGATCATCCTTAGTTGCAAAAAATACAAGCATAAACTATGTATACAGAATACATATGAGTAGCTCTCATAAGGTGTCAATGAAAAAACACACCTCAAGAGAAGCACGTGCAGTGTCTGGATGGTTCCCTTTCACAAAGGATGGGGTTTCAGTGGACCCTGGGTAATTATAGACCCGTAAGCCTGATCAGTTTCATATGTAAAGCTATGGAAAAGATAATTATGGAGTTAACATATAAGGACATAAGTAAACTGCAGATTTTTGATCAATTCCAGTTTGAATGCATCATGAGCAGGTCCTACCTACTTAACCTGGTTGATTTATTTGAAAAAGTTACTGAAGCAATCAATGAGGGCAAAACAGTGCTCACCACATATTTAGACCTTGCAAAGGTGTTCATCACCATCCAACACCTTCCAGCTAAATATCAATCCCCATGTAACTCATTGGATAGCAAATTGGCTCACAAATAGAACCCCCAGGAAGTTATGGAGGATGGTTATATCTTCCCCAAAAGACCTGTCACCAGTGGTATACCCCAGGCTTCAGTCCTTGAGCAACTCCTCTTTGTCATTTACTTTGAAGGTCAATGCTAATGTTAAGCGTCTGTTGCTGACCAGGTCTGCAAATGGCTGCAAACTCGGGTGCCATCATAAACTCCCCAGAGGATACAAAGATTCTGCTAGGGGGCTATTCCAAACAAATAGCTGGTGTCAAAGCCATGGGCTAAAACTAAATGCCAAGAAGTGAGTAATTGTATCCCTTGGTAAGCATGACGCCCCTTGTATTACATTGAAAACACACCCGCTGAAAATTGATTCTGTATTTAGGGATCTGGGAACCTATGTTGACGATGAACTGTCTTTTGATCACCATGCATCAGCAGTTGTAAGGAAGTCCTTTTTTATTGCACAGCTTGTATCCAAAGATACTGCATCCATATCCAGGGATGTGATTGTTCCACTGTGCTTGGCAGTTGGGCTGATCATTGGATGAGCACATACTGAAAGGGATATTATGTTCAATCACTTGTCACAACTGAAATGACCACAGTACTTTCTCGCTAAAAAATTGGAGGCCTAAATTGTAAAAACTATGCAGACTGCTGCAAGGCCTTGTCGTTGTTCTCATTCTCATATAGGCTACTGAGAGGCAACCTCTGGCTTGAGTACAGTGCTTCAACAGACACTGTTCTGTCAAACCTGCTGCATATTTGCCAGTCCAGTAACATGATAAACTCCCGCTCAAGTGATCGCAATTTCTTTTGTGAAAGAAATTCAACATATTAGAGGGATAGGTTTGTATCACAGAGAATACTACTTCCGTGGAACCATCTTCCACTCCACATAAAGTAAAGTGCTTCTCTTAACCCATTAAGTAGTCTAAGTTACAACTGAATAAAATAACTGCAAATTCATACCCCCAATTTAGAATTGTGACGACTGTGCCCTGGCCCAGAAATCAAGAAGCCTCAATCCTCACCACTAACACCAGGGAGGTCATCTCATAGAAGAGGAAAGGATAACAAATACACACAGTAAAGTACAATTTTCCTTAAGTGCACACAGAGATCACAGTCAGTCTGGGGTTGGTTGCTCCTTTGCTCCACAGGTCCCCAGTAAGACTCCCCACTGGCAAAGCTATAGGGTCCAGATCTCAGCCTAGCTGGCAAGCTAACCTCCAGTACCCTCTCTGTCCAACCAGTGCTTTCTGTCCCTGCCGAGGTAGCTGACACACACCCACACTTTGAGATAAGTTTTTATAAAATTTCACAGACACTCCTGGGAAAGGCTGACACAGATTCTCCAGCTTTGCCCCTTTACCCAGACTATAAGGTAGTAATTTCTGCCACCACCAGCTAACAATTATCAGCTACCCAAAGGCCCTTGAAAGGGTGTTCAATTATTACTGTGCAATAGTATTATCCAATTGGTAATGTGACTATTCAGTCTAAGGATTTTTAGACTGGCTTATTACAATGCACTCTATAAATATGCAATTTGCTCTAGAGCCTACTTTGTCTCTACACAAACGAGCCACAGGTAAAGGTTTTAAAAATATTTAATAATAAATAATTAAAAATACAAGACAATACTACTACACCACAGAGATATCTAAGAGTTCAAAGATCACACAGAAACTTAAAACAATACAGTAGGACAGGTCTAATGTCAAAGAAAAACACTTAATCTAACTTTCTAATCTTTAGCTATTTTTAAGAGAAAACACAGTGCTATAATCCTACTTGCATACATAAAGAGCATAAGCAATGCTGGGGTTGATGGTCCAAGATAAAATGCTTACAGTCTCTCACTGAACAATAGTTTTTAAACTCACTAACAAACAGCTCTGCTAAGGCCCTCCTAGATTACATCATTTTGACACTTAGGTTTTCCCAGTATACACATTACATCATTTTCACACTTACTCTGGAGTTCCCAGGCCAACAAACTGCATTATTTAGCCATCTAACACCTGCTCAGGAAACTACAACGATAAAAGACATTTCAAATGTACACTCTAACAATTATTCTTTAAGTTAAGACAATAGAAAGAATGTGTTCAGCTAGCCGTTTCGGCACCACCATTTAGATAATTGTAACTTCAAAGAACATTTGACATGCTTGGCTTGGTTTTCCTTACAGCAGATGGCAATGTTGCAACAATCCTAAAGTTCACATTTTATAGTGTTTTCTTTCATTTAAGAACACAAGCCTGTATTTTACATTTATATATACAAATGATAGAATTCTGTATCAAATTCTATTTGACTAGGCTGGCAGCCTTCGCCCATCTTTCCCCAATCTACACATCTCTTCCTCCCTCGAACTCAAGCTAGTTTTTCAAGTGACCCTTGAGAAATGCCGCTTGAGAGGGTTAGGTCTATCTGGGGGTACCTCACCCCATTCCCTGTCTTGAGAGCCCATCTGCATTGGCATTGCTAATCCCACTGCAGTGTAGCACTGACATATATGCTTGCAACCCCAGGCTCCATCTTAGCAACTTGGCATTTTGCTGACTGGCTCTGTTTAACCATGTTAGAGGGTTATGATCTGTCATTACAGTGAATTTTCTTCCATACAGATAAGGTTGAAGTTTCTGCAATGCCAACACTGGCTAGACATTCCTTTTTCTACAGAGGCACAGCATTCCTCCCTGGGTTGGAGCCTATGACTGAGATAAACCACTGGGTGGTTTTCTCCCTCTGAAGAAATCTAAGTGCAGCCCCCACCCCATGGTTCGAAGCATCCACTTGTACAACAAATTATTTGCTGTAATTTGGACTGGCTAATACAGGGGATCCCCCAAAGCTTCTTTAAGCTTCTGGAATGCCTGCTCACATGCTGGGGTCCACACTACCTTATCTAGCCTGTTCTTCCTTGTCAGGTCTGGGAGAGGAGCAGCTATGGTACTATAACTAGGGACGGACTTTCTGTAGTACCCTGCTGTCCCTAAGAATGCCATCACCTGCTTTTTGGTAACAGGTGCGGGCCATGCCTGAATAGCTTCCACTTTGGCAGGTTCTGGCCTTATCTTACTACTCCCACTCTATGTCCTAGTTGGGAGACCTCTGCCATACCCACCTGACATTTGCTCAGCTTAATGGTCAACTCTGCCCTTTGTAGTCTGTCCAGCACCTCCCTGACATGCTGAAGGTGCTCTGGCCAGGAATGGATGTAGATGGCAATATCATCTAGGTAAGCAAGGGCAAACCCTCCTGCTCCTGCTAGGATACTATCCACCAGCCTCTGGAAAGTCGCTGGGGCATTCTTCATCCCAAAGGGCAACTTTCTGACCTCGTACAAGCCAAAAGGAGTCATAAAGGCTGACCTCTCTAGCACTGGGAATCAAGGGCACCTGCCAGTAACCCTTGGTAAGATCAATGGTTGTAAGATACTTAGCCCCACCCAGCTGCTCTAGGGCCTCATCTGTCCTAGGCATAGGGTAAGCATCTGACTCTGTGTGACTATTCCATTTCTTGTAATCCACACACAACCTGGTGCTGCCATCCTTCTTTGGCACCAACACCACTGGCGAGGTCCAGGGACTGTTGGACTCTTGAATCACCCCTAGTTCCAACTTCTCCTGTACCTCCTTCCTCAGAGTCTGTCTGACCCTGTCAGGCACCCTATAAGGGGCCTGCCTAATAGGCCTTTCGGGTCCTGTATCCACCTGGTGCTGCACCAGGTGGGTGCACCCTGGTTTCCCAGTGAACATGCCCTCTAATTCCTGCAGCAATGCTCTGATTTCTCGAACCTGGGTAGGAGATAGCTGCTGGGACATTGCTACTTCTTCCACCGAGGTGTCAGCCCGAGCCTCACTGAGGAGATCAGTCCCCAGATCTACCTCAGACTCCTCCTGCAATCCAGTGCAAATGCTCAGCACAAGGGCCTCCCTATCATGGTAAGATTTCATCATGTTAACATGGTACAATCTGTGCCCCTGCCATCTGCCTAGCACTTCCACCATGTAGTTAACATCACTTACCTTTCTTACCACCTTGTAGGTTCCCTCCCAAGCTGCTTGCAGCTTGTTGTGTCTGACAGGAATGAGAACCATTACCTGCTGCCCCACAGCATATTCTCTGGCTCATGCATTCCTGTCGTACCACACTTTTTTTTGTTGTTGGGCTTCTGCAAGGTTCTCCTGGGCCAAGCCCATGAGTTCCCTGAGCCTTGTCCTGAGGTTTAGGACGTATGCCACAACAGACTCCTAGTGAGACTCACATTCACCTTCCCACTCATCTCGAATTAAATTTAGAGGTCCCCTTACCCTATGCCCATACAACAACTCAAAGGGTGAAAAACCCGTGGATTCCTGGGGAACCTCTCTGTAAGCAAACAACAGATGGGGCAAATATTTGTCCAACTCCCTCTTAAGCTAATCTACAAATGCCCGTAGCATGGACTTGATTGTTGAGTTTAACCTCTCAACAAGACCATTAGTCTGTGGATGGTAGGGGGTTGTCTTCATGTGCTTCACCTTACAGGACTTCCACAGACAAGCCAGCAGGTCTGACATGAAATTGGCACCTCATTCAGTCAGTATGTCTTCTGGGAAACCTACCCTGCTTAAAATCTCTAACAAAGCATTTGCCACCTTCTCTGCCTCAATGGAGGACATAGCCACTGCCTCAGGGTATCATGTAGAATAATCCACTACCACTAGGATATACTTTTTCCCTGTGGAACTTGGGGTACTCAGAGGCTCCACAATATCCATAGCTATCCTCTGAAATGGCTCCTCAATCACAGACAAAGGCATCAAAGGAGCTCTCACCTTGTCTCCTGCCTTGCCTACCTTTTGGCACTGCTCACAGGTCCTGCAGTACCCTGTTATCTCTCTGGAAATTCCAGGCCAATAGAAGTTTTGCATAATACACCTCTTTGTATGTTTTATGCCCATATGACCTGCAAAGGGAATGTCATGTGCTATGGCTAGAAACCCCAGACGGTAATCTCTAGGCACTACCAACTGCTGTACTCTCTCACCTACTAGCCCCTCCTCAGGGGTCTACTCTCTGTATAGTAACCCTTTGTCCAAGTATACAGATTCCCCCTTCCCTTGAGAATTGGGGACCTCCCTAGCTACCTGCCTCAAGCCTTGTAATGTAGGGTCTGAGAGCTGAGCCTGTCTCAACTCTCTCCTTGTAACCCTTCCCAGCTCCTCTTCCACAGGAAGTCTGGCATCCTCTGACAGAGGTGCCTCACTGTCAGCCTGGGTACTACTACTCCCCTCTACCTTTGCAGTTACCCTGTCCAAGGGAACATGAGTACCCACATGTAGCTGTGGCTCACATTCAGTCTCACTGCTACAGCGTAGCTCATTCCCTGAAGTAACCACCTCAGCAGTCTGTCTGGGTCTCTCCCAGGCTATCAGACCCACATGCTTGTCTCCTAGACTCACTGCATGTAACTGCATGAGTACATAGTACTGCCTCATCCAAATCCTTCCCTCTCAGGACATCTGCAGGATGGTAGTTCCATACCCCTGTTGTCTCAAGACAACCTACTATTGGCATTTTGTCTTTCCCATTTACTGGCTCCCTCACCTTTGGTTCCCCACCTTGCCTCCGTGGACATCTGTATGCCACATGGCCCCACTGGTTGCATTCAAAACATTTAACCCTAGCTCCTGGACATGTACCTGGACTAGTGGCTTCCCCTGCTACTTGCAGATTCTGTTGGGGCAGTCTGTGCTGCCCACTATGGGTTCCTTTAGACCCATGAGCAGTACTGGGAGTCCTCTTCCTGTGCAGGGCTGCCCTGCTGGCCAGATATAGGCCTCCCTTCTTCCCCAACTCATCTGAAGTAGCACATTGACTATCAGCTAACCAGTTCCTCATGTCCTCAGGCAAAGTGCTAAGGGCTTGTTCCCTCACCAAAGGTCTGCCAGCCCTTCAGAAGTGGTGACCTGACATCCACTCACCCAGCTATGAAAATAAGTGCTCAGTTCAGTAACATATTCTCACATACATTTTCATCTGCCTTGTGTCTATGCTTACGAAACGTTTTCCTGTACATTTCAGGTGTTAGCTTAAAACATTCTAGCAGACATTTCTTTACAGCAGTATAATCAAAACAGACAGAGTCAGGCATTTGTGATATACAACTTACAGCTTTCCCATGGAGTAAGATGGTCAGGAACCGTACCCAGAGCCTTTGGTCAACACTATACTGTTTGCATACCCTTTCAAACATGTGAATGAAACTATTAAAATTATCCATCTCTTTAAATTGTGGAAGAAATTTACTGACCTGTTGTGCTTCTGGGGTCCGGTTACTCCCTTCCCCATTACCTCCATGACTCTGGCGAAGAGTCAGCATTTCCCTCTCATGCTTACTCTGATGCGTCTTTTCTTCGGCTTCTATCTCCAAACACTGGCCACCAACTCAAGTCTCTTTAGCTCCAGCTGTATTTTTAAGTCCACTGCAGAAAGGATGAGCTGTCCATTCCCCGAGGATATTGTATCTCCACTGCCAGTCTGACTGTCCTTCACAGAAATGTTGAGCTGTCCATTCTCCGAGGATATTGTATCTCCACTGCCAGTCTGATTGTCCTCCTGGATGCTGTTTTCTGATGTAGCTGTATCCAAGGCTGCAGTCAGGTCTGCCTTAGTCAGGTTTCCATGCACCAGTCCCCTAGCCTGGCACATCTCCACCAGCTGGCTCCTTGTCAACTTTCCATACTCCTGTGCTGACATGCTGCCTGCTCACCCTGACTACTAAGCTAACAAAATAAATAAAACAATTGTGATCTGAACTCTGAGTATATACTGCGTGGCTGATTTAGAGTACAAAACACCTACAGAGGTCACTGTACATAAGCTACAGGATTCACTCTACCCACACCACTACAAGCCAATTAGTATTTGCCAACTAATTAATATGTGATGTGGATATCCCACCGCTGCCAAACAGATATGTGAGGATATCTTATCCCAACCACTGCCACCAGATATGTGATGACAGTGCCCTGGCCCAGCAATCAAGGAGCCTCAATCCTTGCCACTAACACCAGGGAGGTCATCTCATAGAAGAGGAAAGGATAACAAATACACAGAGTAGAGTACAATTTCCCTTAAGTGCACACAGAGATCACAGTCAGTCTGGGGCTGGTTGCTCCCTTGCTTCCCAGGTCCCCAGTAAGACTCCCCACTGGCACAGCTATAGGGGCCAGATGTCAGCCTAGCTGACAAGCTAACCTCCAGTACTCTCTCTGTCCAACCAGTGCTTTGTGTCCCTGCCGAAGTAGCTGACACACACCCATACTTTGAGATAAGAAATTTATACAACTTCACAGACACTCCCGGAAAAGGCTGACAGATTCTCCAGCTGTGCCCCTTTACCCAGACTATATGGTAGTAATTTCTGCCACCACCAGTAACAATTATCAGCTACCCAAAGGCCCTTGAAAGGGTGTCCAGTTATTACTGTGCAATATTATTATCCAATTGGTAATGTGACTATTCAGTCTAAGGCTTTTTAGAGTGGCTTATTACAGTGAACTCTATAAATATGCAATGTACTCTAAAGCCTACTTTGTCTCTACACAAACCAGCCACAGGTAAAGGTTTTAAAAATATTTAATAATAAATAATTAAAAACACAAGACAATACTACTCCACCACAGAGATATCTAAGAGTTCAGAGATCACACAGAAACTTAAAACAATACAGTAGGACAGGTCTGATGTCAAAGAAAACACTGAATCTAACTTTCTAATCTTTAGCTATTCTTAAGAGCAAACACAGTGCTATAATCCTGCTTACATACATAAAGAGCATAAGCAGTGCTGGGGTTGATGGTCCAAGACCAAAATGCTTACAGTCTCTCACTGAACAATAGCTTTTAAACTCACGAACAAGCAGCTCTGCTAAGGCCCTCCCAGATTACATCATTTTGACACTTAGGTTTTCCCAGTATACATGTTACATCATTTTGACACTTAGTCTGGAGTTCCCAGGCCAACAAACTGCATTATTTAGCCATCTAACACTTACTCAGGAAACTACAACAATAAAAGACATTTCACATGTACACTCTAACAATTATTCTTTAAGTTAAGACAATAGAAAGAATGTGTTCAGCTAGCCGTTTCGGCACCACCATTTAGATAATTGTAACTTCAAAGAACATTTGAAATGCTTGGCTTGGTTTTCCTTACAGCAGATGGCAATGTTGCAACAATCCTGAAGTTCACATTTTATAGTGTTTTCTTTCATTTAAGAACACAGGCTTGTATTTTACAGTTATATATACAAATGATAGAATTATGTATCAAATTCTATTTGACTAGGCTGGCAGCCTTCGTCCATCTTTCCCGTCTTCAAACCCCCATCCTAACATATCCCTTTTTGGCCTATTTCTATGTTTTTTGTATGCAAAATATAAGGGATAAAAACTACCATGGGAATGTAAGGCTAGGCTTCTTAAGATCTTCACACATCAATAACCTAGTATGTTTCCATGCACCTGTTAAAATTATTATGTAATTTGTGGCTGTTTGTTAACTATTGGGGCTGCCATAAGAGACATATAACTCTGAATAGTAGAGTGTGAGAGTTTTAACTGACGGGGCTACTTTAAAGAAAAATAAAAGCAAGCAAACTGATGGCTTATGACTTTGCCAAAACAGTTGACGTTAAGGCTTGTAGTAAGTCGATGTCCTTTCGTAGCACTGGTGACTTGTTTGGAAAGGATTCCATGTATCAGAAAAACAAGATGAGACTGGGAGGGGTTTGTCCTCTCTTCTAAGTCACTAGCACCAAGTACCTTCTGCCTGAGTGATTGATATGTGAGTATCATTGTCAAATAATGTGCAGAAACCAAAACATAACGGGTTATGTTTGCTTTGAGATTTGACTTGTGAAGGTTTAAAGCTCCAACACACAAAAAATAGTGCTTCCCCAGGGAGTAGAAGATGGTTGCATGGAAGCAGTGTTATCTGTGATACAAACCTATCCCTTGAGTCTCGTGTCTTGCCAGTGTTATATATACCTCCACAAGCTGATGCTCTTTGTGTTTCACTGTTGCAGTCATTACATTTGGGTAATCTGCTGGCAGGTTGCCCTCAGTCGGCCTGAATAACAAAGTCTTGGGTCCTGCATTGGTTGCTGTCTCCTCTTCCATGATGTCAGGTTGTCAGGGGTATAAAACATGCAGCCGACGCCATTTTAATCAGTCTTTCTTGCCTTGCGGTGCCCAAAGCAGAAGCAGTTCGCAAGTGCCGGTCGGCCGACTTCTGAAATTTTCATATTCGAGTTTCAGAACCGAAGTCTTAAAACTAAAGCTAAGTACCCTGTTGGGGAAACTTTTTCTTGCTCCTTACTGATGTCAGTAAAAGTTAATAATTGTATTACTTGTGGGAAGCAAATACATCATAAGGATTTTCATTTGTACTGTATTCCTTGCCTAGGCCCTGATCACAATGTGCCTTGCTGTCAGTTTTGTGCTAAATTTGAACAATGCACTATTAAGTGTCTGTATATTTTTGCTTCTAAATATTTTGGTTCAAGATTTAACTTCCCTGAAATGTCATCGGTTAGTAATCCGACTACTGGAGATCACAAAAAAACACAAGGAAAAAGGCAGAGACAGACCAAGACCATCGAGGTCCAAAACCGATGACGAAGCTTCTCCTAATCCAGTCTCTGGGTCACTGGTACTCAGTGAGTTGCTTTTGCAGCCCCTGATACCTGCTACGTTTGAGTTGCAGGCCTCTACCGAGACCCATTTGGAGTCCGGTATGCTGCAAGATTCAGAGTATTGAACCTGCGGATGTCTCTCCCTTGGATGGGTCCAGAACCACTGAGCAGGCACCGGCTTTTGAGGGTGTTTTCAAGCCTCAACATTTTTATATTAAACCAATGCCAGCAACAAAAACAAGGTCAAAAACAACTTCTATGTTTAAAAAAACAACGCATGAGCCATGTGTGCCTAAAAAACAGATTAGCAAAATGGCTGAGGATTTAATTACCTTGATCAGGGGTTTCCAACCACTCCCCCCCTGCTAAGAGGCCTAGGCAAGGCACTGATTATGAATCTTCAGATCAGGTTTCCATTTCCTCTGATTCCTCTTTTGATCAGGAATTTTCTATTCCACCCTATGAGGATTCTGATGCAGAGGAATCCATCCCATCTGCATCTCCTCTTGAGGATTACTCTTTTGGAGAGACTTTGCATACTTTAAGGGAACATTTTCACTGGGAGAGTCAGGACTTCTCTGAATCAAAAAAGAGGCTTAGGGATTTCCTTCTTCTTCCTCAGCATAGCCCTTTGGCAATACCTCGTGTATTAGACATTGTTGATGATGTGTTCTCGGATTCAAGCATGGCTCCTGATTCCCTGCCTCCAGCTTTGCCACTGCAGTCCTGCAGGGCCTTATAGCTGCTCCTAATGCTGTTTAGTTCCATCCTCCCATCCATAGCTTTGCTATTCTACCCAGATGTAATGACTGCAACAGTGAAACACGAAGAACATAGTACAGTTGTGTACACTTACCATAAATGTAGATGTTCGTGTATTCACTGTTGCAGTCCAGGTTACCCACCCGCCATTCCCCATTCTATACCTTTTCTTTCCTTCACTGTACTCAAAAGCCTTTGTGGTTTATTTGCTTTTAGTTGAAGGTAAATTTTATGTTTCTAAAAGTGCATTTATATATTTACAGTTTATTTATATATAATTTTGCTCCCCATTTGGGGAGCACCTGACATCTGGGGCAAGAAAAACTGATTAAAATGGCATCTGCTGCATGTTTTATACCCCTGACGACCTGATGTCATGGAAGAGGAGACAGCAACTGATGCAGGACCCAAGACTTTGTTATTCAGGCCGACTGAGGGCAACCTGCCAGCAGATTACACAAAAGTAATGACTGCAACAGTGAATACACTCTAACATCTACATTTATAGTAAGTGTACACAACTGTACTTTCTTCCCCAGTTATGGGGTTTATCTGTAGTCAGTTTGTTTTAAGTTATTCTGCTCCCAGACTGTGGACTGGATTTGGGAGGAGGTATGTCCAGACATTTAAGATGAGGAGTAAAGAAACATAGAGCCCGATTCCAAAAGACTTGCTCTCAGTGCAAGTCATCAGTTACACACTGAGAGCAGTTCTTTTGCAATCTGGTCCCTGGTTTAAGCCTGTTTATAGGTAGGCCTATGAGTTGCTTAAACTCAGAGCAAGTCTTTCGGAATCAGGTCAGATTTTACACTGAGAGCAGCTCTTTTGGAATCTGGCCCATCGATCTGATATCAGAGGCCAGTTGTACTGATTTGTTCATGAACCCTCCCTTGCTATCTATAAAATCCACTGATGTTGTTAACTACAACATGCATCCTCACATTTCCTTCATTAGATTTATTTTTGTATCTGGTGCATTTTTTAATTCATCCATTGATTTTATGTTTCATTTCTTCTTTTCCTGCAGAATTGTGAGCATCCCCATGTGGCACACACTTTATCACTAAAAAATGTTTATACACTTTTTGTGGGGAAAATTTGTACCTTGTCCCCAGCAGTGTCACAATTTGCATTTGTATTGCTAGCTTTTGTCTTCAGGTTCATTTTTCCAAAAGACATTGGCTTCTTGTAGTTTACTGATTCATTTAACACACTTGATAACTGGTATCATTACCACCCACAACTCTTAACTGTCCAGATTTTCTCATCACCCCAGCCCTCTTCGGTGTACATGCTAAGCTTGTTTGTTCACTGTTATGTATTGTTATGATGAAGTGGTAGATGTTGTTTTCCTAATCCTCCTCTTACTGTCTTCCTGCATGTATACAACGTTACAGAGATGGGATCTCCAGATGTACGTGTGCTACTAAACTGAGTCTTCTGTTTTCATCTTGTTGTACAGTCTGAAATCACCTTCCTACTTTCTACTGGTAACCTGTTCTACTGAAGTACACTTCATTTTAGGAAAGAATGTATACTATTTCATCACTGCCCCACATGGCTCCACTTAAGCTGTGAAAACTTTTACTTGGATCTTAGTAGGTACTAAGTAATTCTTGGGAGAACCCCTAACCTACTCTGCCTTTGTTTTCTATACTGCAAATTCTCCACTGCCTTAATGCCCAAATTTCCTTTTCATCCTCTGCTTAATTTAGCAGCTTGTCTACTAACACCTGTAGTTTACACTGTTTGTACTGTTAATTGTGCATTTCACTCTTGTGAATGCAAGAGGTCTGTTTCCAATAACTATCAATTTACTGTTATATAAGCACCTTTCCTTTAGATGAAATGATGACTTTGTTTAATGTGTTATGTCATTGATTGCATCAGAATGTTCATAAATACTTTATAGCTTTTGGTGCTGGTTGTAGCGTGTGGTTACCAAGTCAGCAAATGTACAAATAAATTAGTGTCACATTGCCATCAGGGATTTATCACTATATCAGTCTGATTGATACATTCCTGCTCTTGTTACAACAGTTTTCATGACATTACACTGTATATATGTATTTGTTTATCTTTGGTGTAAAATTAGCCTTCTTAACAAGAAGTAAAGTAAAGTTTATCCATTTCAGATTGTATTCCTGTTCTGTGGACTTGGAACACAGCTGATGTTTTACTAGGATGGTATTTTCACAAAAGGGACATTATATACAATACTGCTTATTTGAGAATACTTAAAAAAAATCTTTCTTAACTCCTTGACTGCTGTAATGTTCTTTTCCAGTATGTGAAGAGAAAGCCTGAGTAGTTTATACCAGCTTGTACACTATGTAACAAATGTGCATTCAGAATTGCCATGTAGCTGAAACACCTGATGTCCTTAAAGGGTCATTTGCATATATCCCATGTGCCTCTAATGCAAGAGGGTTAAGGAACCATACAGTGGAAGCTCTAGCTTGGCTAGATTTTTCTGTTAGTTTTTAATGTAACAAATGTTTGGGTAAGAGGTGAAGTGAGCAGGACCGTGACTTATTTTCTATCACTGTATGCTTCAGGGATACGAGAGAGAAGTTTTCTATTTATGTTATAATTAGGCCGAGGAGTAATAAATGCCTCAGAGGTGATCCAGTGTCACACTCGGCTTTTAAAACTTTTGATTTCACATATAGCAGTGTGTGTTGAGTGTGGGAATGCTGTTGTGATCTGAGCTCCACAAGGCTTCTTCCTTTGTACTGCTTTATATGGCTTGTTGAAGTCCCTTACATGAATGGCTGAAAAACTGTGCTGGTTGTTGTTTTGATACACTTGGGCAGCGGTTCTCCCCGTAACCTCTTGGTACTTTGGGTGCGAAGTTGAAGTTTTGGCATTTATAGGTTCACAGGTTAATGCAATTTGTATTGCAACGATGCAGAAGTCCTCAGACAAATGCATAGTTCCTTGAATGCTGAAAGTTGTATCGTCATATATACATTGCAACTCCAATTGTCTCCTGTTGATTGAACTTGCACATTTTTTCAAGATCGCATAAATTCTGCCATGGTTACAGTAAGCTTGGCTGCGCAATTACCTTTTTCCTGGAATCTCACCAACACTGAAATATCACTTAAACCCATGCCTTGGCAAAAGTCTAAAACAAGTTAAAATGGCAGACAATTGTTGCAGTTTTCCTGATAAAACCAATGTGCTAGTGCTTTCAATGATACTGCTAGTGTGGGTAGATGTTCATCGTGTTACCCTGCTGCAGTCATCAGACTTGGGTTATCCTGCCGTCAGGCGGTCCCGCAGTTGGCCTGAGTTCCAAAGTCTTGGTCCAGCGTCGGTTGCTGTCGCTTCTTCCCTGACGTCAGTGTGCCAGGGGTATATAAGAGGCATCCGACGCCATTTTCTTCAGTCTTTCTTGCCGTGTGGTGCCCGAAGCAGAAGCAGTTTGCAAGTACCGGTCGGCCGACACCGGAGATTTTCAAATCGAATTTCAGTCTGAAGTCTTCAATAAAGCTAAGTACCCCATTGGGGAACCTTTTCTTGCCTCAGTCCGATGTCAGAAAAAGTTAACAATTGCATTTCTTGTGGGAAGCAAATACCTCATAAGGACTTCCATTCTTATTGTATTCCTTGCCTAGGCCCAGACCACGACGTCACAGGTTGTTGGTTTTGTGCTAGGTTTAATAAACGAACTATCAAATGCCGTTTTGACTTCGCACGACATTACTTTGATAGGAAATTTAATTATATCATGCCGTCGGAGCAGCCGACGACCGGCATGCATAAAAAACGCAAGGATAAGGACAGGCAGCTTAGGAACAAGCCAGACTCCGAGGCCTCTGCTGGGCCTGTCGCCAGTTCTCCGGTTTTCAGTGAGGCACCTACGCAGCCCCTGATGACCGCAGAATTGGAACCCCAGACAGCTGCGGATTCTCAAGCAGAGTGTACTAGGCCATCGCAGCCATCTTCATTAGGCCCTTCCGACACCGGAGCAGAAGGAGATCCCGGTGCAGTAGAAACACCTTCGGTTGCAGAAGGTGTCTTCAGACCGACTACACTCACCATTAAATCTTATGCCAAGCTCAAAACTTCATTAAAACCAAAAAAGACTGTACATCAGTCTACAGTTCAAGGCCCCATGCCTAAGAAACAGATGCTTAAGATGGCTGAAGATTTGATTACCCTAATCAGGGGTTCCCATCCCCCTCCAGATAAAAGACCAAGACAAGAGGAGGATTATGCTTCCTCTGACCAGGTTTCAATTTCCTCAGATTCTTCTGAGGAACAGGATTACACTTTTCCCCCTTATGAAGACTCTGATGCTGAAGATTCTATTCCCTCAGCATCTCCCCCTGAAGACTACTCCTTTGGGGAAACTTTACATACCATGTCAGCTACTCTGGCTATGAGAGCATTAAATTGTCAGTTTCACATGCTGAAATATCAGCAATTCCTAATGTCTCAATTAAAACAAAAAATGAGCACACATTCTGAACAGTCTGAATTCAAGGAAATACAGGATCTGTTGCATGCAGCTGAACAGGTGGGCAAACATACTTTACAATGTGGATTTGATTCATTGGAAGCTTCCTGTAGAGCAGCTGTTACTGGGTCTGTCATACATAGACATGCTTGGTTAAAAGAACAAACCCTACCTGATCATGTTAAAGCAAAATTATTGGATGCACCTTTACAGCAAGATGTATTATTTGGTGTCAAAGCAGAAGAGGTTTTAAAGAAAATGGAGGATAAGGCAAAGTCTATGCAGACGGTCAAGGACTTTTTTACAGGTACAACCCCCTCATTTCAGCAGAAATTGGCCAACAAAAAAATGGTCCTTTCCAGCTTCTTACAGATCACAGAGGGGCAAATACAGACACCCAAGGGGCAGAGGTCAGTCACAAGGCCCTTACAAACCTCGCCAATGGGGTACTGCTACCCAGAAAGGAGGAGAAGACAGGCCCCAAGCTAGCAGAAGACAAACACAATGACTCAATCCTCAAACTACCAAGCAAACCTCTCTTGGCAGCTACCTTGGGAGGAAAATTAGCACTTTTTGCAGACAACTGGCACATCATCACAAAAGACAAATGGGTTCTAAACATTGTCTCACAAGGATACAGATTCCACTTTCATACCCTGCCAAGGATAAAAGGAATGCCAAACCTGCCACCAAATCAAAGGGTAGAGGCACAAAAACAAATTACAGTTCTCATGGACATGAGAGCCATTCAACAGGTACCTACACAGGAGCAAGGACAAGGATTTTACTCAAGACTCTTTCTAGTCCCAAGAAAAGACAAAGCATGGAGACCCATTCTGGATCTTTCAATTCTGAACACCTATCTACAAGTACCAAAATTCAAGATGCTAACACTACAGCAGCTTCTTCCCATGCTGGGCAAGAATGCTTAGCTAGTAACGTTGGACCTCAAGGAGGCATACCTGCATGTCCCTATCAGACAAAATTGCAGAAGATACCTCCGCTTCATTGCAGGTTCAACCCATTATCAATTCTCTGCACTGCCCTTTGGCTTATCTACTGCACCCAGGGTCTTCACAAAATGCCTGGCACCAGTAATTGCATACTGCAGACAAAGAGGAATTCAAATATACCCATACCTGGATGACTGCCTTATTCAAGCAGAAAGCAAGGACATTCTTTTAAAGCATCTGGTATTTGTCAAACACCTTCTAAGTTGCCTAGGGTACACAGTAAACGAAAAGAAATCAAAACTAGTGCCCTCACAAAACATAATATTCCTGGGTGCCAGCTTGAATACAATGGCCCAGACGGCTTATCTCATGCCAGACAAGCAACAACAGCTGACTCAATACTTCAAAATAATGGCAACAAAGACCCAACTCCCTGCAAGAAAAATTCTGCAGGCCTTGGGATTCATGGCATCTTGCATACTACTAATACCATTTGCAAAACTGCATATGAGGAAATTACAGTGGTACCTGAAAAGCGTATGGACTCAGCACAACCACAGCTTGGAAACAATGATACCACTCATTCCCTGCCTTCAACAGGAGTTTCTATGGTGGGCACAGGCATGTCACCTCAACAAGGGTCAGCCTTTCACCTTACCCACAGCCAGGCAAACTATGACAACAGATGCATTGGACTATGCCTGGGGAGCACACATGGCAGGACAGTGCATTCAGGGCAAATGGACTACAGATCGAAGGCATCTGCATGTCATTCAAAAAGAAATGCTAGCAGTACAGAATGCCCTAACAGCTTTCAAGGACCTCTTACACCCAGGACAACTAATAATAAAGATGGACAATACCACAGTAATGTGGTACATAAACAAGCAAGAGGGAACACATTCCTACCCTCTATGCAGGCAAGCAATGACCTTGTGGAACACAGCATTGTCTTACCTGGTTCAATTACAAGCACAATTCCTGCCAGGAAAGAAAAACACATTGGCAGACGACCTAGCAGAAACATCATGGATCCCCACGAGTGGAAACTAGATCCACAAGTATTTGCAATGATAACTCAGAAATGGGGATGCCCAGACATAGATCTGTTTGCCAACCCCCAAAACTACCAACTTCAAATATTTTGTACAAGGACATTCCATCCACAAGCTTGGAAAGTGGACGCCCTCTCATTCAGTTGGAAAACATTAACAGTGTATGCCTTTCCTCCACTGCCTCTTCTAGCAAAGGTACTGCTGAAAGTCAGATTAGAGAGGCCACAAATGATACTCATTGCACCAGACTGGCCACGCCAGCACTGGTATCCAATTCTAAGGAGCATGGCCCACGGCCCACCATGGATTTTACCACAAATTCCTCACCTGCTCACCCAGCGAGACAATCAGATTCTACACAGCCAGCTCAAGACTTTAAACCTGGCTGCATGGCAAATTACCTAAACAACCAGCCAACACCTCTATCCAAAGCTGTTATGGATGTCATTCTGGAGGCCAGGAGGCCCAGCACCAGGAAAACCTATTCAGACAAATGGAAAAGATTTTGTGCCTGGAACCAGGCTAAAGGCCAAAATCCCCTTGATCCAAACATTCCTCAGATTCTACAATATTTAACTGAGATGTTGCACAAAGGACTTTCCTTTTCATCTATTAAGATTCACGCCTCAGCAATTTCAGCTCATTACAACACGGATCCTCCTTTATTTTCACATCCACTCCTAAGACAGTATCTCAGAGGGGCTAAGAACATAAGACCACCCAGGAGAGCACCAACACCTACTTGGGATCTCAACTTTGTTCTGGAAAAGCTTACACTGCTGCCCTTTGAACCAGCTTTTTCAGCTGATTTAAAATTTCTTTCATGGAAAACTGCCCTGCTACTAGCAATAACTTCAGCTAGAAGAGTCTCAGAGCTACAGGCACTAATGGCAGTGGAGCCTTTCCTCATTTTTCATCAAGACAGAGTCTGTCTACGAACTAACCCTTCCTTTATGCCAAAGGTGGTATCCAGTGTGGCCCTAAACTAAACCATTCATTTGCCCACCTTTTTCCCAAATCCCCAGAACAAAGGAGAAAGACTCCTGCACTCTTTGGACATTCACAGGCAATTATGTTACTACTTGGATAAAACTAAGGCTTTCAGAAAATCTGACCAGCTCCTTGTAGCCTATGCTGCAGGATCACAAGGAAAAGCTATCTCAAAACAGGCCATTTCAAAATGGATAGGACATTGCATACATTTCTGCTACACGCATCATGGGAAACCGGTACCTGCTAACATTAGGTCCCACTCCACCAGGGCTACAGCTACATCAGCAGCCTTTCTCAGGGGGGTGCCAACCAAGGATATTCTGGAAGCAGCAACTTGGAGTTCAGTGCACACCTTCACCAAACACTATCACTTACCTCTATATTCTAAGACTAGAGCTGGTTTTGCCACTGCAGTTTTGCAGGGCCTACTAGCTTCTTCTAACCCTGTTTAACTCCACCACCCATCCTTAGCTTTGGGATTCAACCCAAGTGTGATGACTGCAGCAGGGTAAGACGATGAACATAGTACAGTTTTGTACCTACCGTAAATGTAGATATTAGAGTGTTTACCCTGCTGCAGTCCAGGTTACCCTCCCTCCATCCCCTCTGAACTAGCTGGACTTATCATACCACTCTATCCTATACAACCTCTGTGGTGTATTTGCTTGTGCCTGAAGGTATTGTTTTATTTTTATATGTACTTTTTTATATAGCAATATATATATATTGCCTACCTATTGGGGGCACCTGACATCTAGGGCAAGAAAAACTGAAGAAAATGGCGTTGGATGTCTCTTTTATACCCCTGGCGCACTGACATCAGGGAAGAAGCGACAGCAACCGATGCCGGACCAAGACTTTGGAACTCAGGCCGACTGCGGGACCGCCTGACAGCAGGATAACCCAAGTGTGATGACTGCAGCAGGGTGAACATTCGAACATCTACATTTATGGTAGGTACAAAACTGTACTTTCTGAATACGGCTATGCGGATAAACTGCATAGTAAGTATTTTGTTTAGAAACAGTGACACAGTGAGACTTTTAATCTTTGGTTCCTTTCTAATGAGCTCTACAGGACTGTTGCAGAGAAAGAAGTAAATCCACTAACAAGTACATCTTTTACCATAGTAGTTTCCAGGTACTGTTGAATGTAGAAACACTGGGAATGGAGTCCTTCCTCTCTTCCTTTTCATAGTGTTTGCTATTTATAGATCTTTAGAAAACACATTTCCTATTCTTTTAAAGACAAGGAACTGCAAGTTTTAGATTGTTATGAAGAAGTTTTTCATCTAAATACTGTTGGGCTTCCTTTGTAGAAATAAAATGTGTTCTTCCTCTGCTTCTTCACATTAATTCATTGTTTTATTGGGCTATGACTTTGCTGTGATTCTCATGAAATGAAGTTTTAGTATTTACATTCATAGGGTATTGCAGAATTGTTCTCAGGACATAGATGTTTGCACTTGAAAAGAGTGATACCATAAGATGTAACAGCTAGAAACAAATAAATAAATATGCCTAGAAATGCTTCTCTTGAAACATTTTGTATACTAATAAAAAGCTAGATGTGTATTGTCTTTAGCCATGTAGTTATTTATGTTAACGTCTAGATTCACTAACCTTTCAAAGCATGCATAATATTGAAACGTGTGGTGTTTCTGTAGTTAAAGTAGTCTATATTTGCTGTTTCTTAAATAAAAATTAATAAGTTGCCATGATTACCTTATTTAAATACAGTAAATACAGTTTGCATTTACTGCAATGTCATTGATAACGACCGTGCTGCTTTTACTGTGTATTCTTCATCAAATGTGTTATGGAACATTACATTTTTTTTTTAATTGTGGAACATTGTTTTTATACCTTTATTTTACAAAATTATGAAATTGTGTGTTTTCGTTATGTTTAATGATCAACAACTTGTGCCTTCTTTTTGTAACAGATAAATAAAATTGAAATAAATGGATTATAAGAGGAATATTTTTTTCCTGGTTTGTTAGTGTGGTTTTCTTTTCTCTGGATATGCTCAAGTTTCTGAACAGAAGTCACTATCCTTTCAGCAGCTAAAACTCATCACCTTGTCAGCTCCTGTAAGTATCAGTATATTCATCAGACTTCTCACTGATTGTCTCTGTGCATTGCTTAAAGTAGCACTTAGTGTATCATTAGTTAACATTGATAAACATCCCATGTTTCACAAAACACCAATGCAGAGGGAACGTTCAAGGAGTGTAAGTCAGGCTTGAGGCAGCCTCAGATGTCTGGAGGTGCAGCACAGTGACTGATGTAGTGATCTGCACATAAAGTGCTTTCTATAGTTACAGGTTTGATTCCCATTGTGATCACCTGCATACTATGTTAATCTGAAGATGTTACTGAACTGGCTTTCAGGCTCTCCTTCACAAATAGACATTGGTTTCCAGAGGTGTTAGTTGGTTAAGAAGAATGATATGATGCATGAATTTGTTGGACAGAAGTCTATTATGTAGGTAGATTTAGATGTTTTCAGATGTCTGGCTGCATCTTTGAATTTGCTACATAAAGTCTTCTATTCATCCATTTTCAGTACTCCCTTTATCTGTTTCAGAGTCTTAGGGAGTTTGGGCCTGCTGTCCTAATGAGGAGTGTGTGGGACACCAGTGTGTTGCAAGATATTCACATAGATGCACATCACACAAACACTAAATGCAATTTGTGCATCACTAGTTCATCCACCCACATATGGGAGGAAACAGGAGACCTCGGTGAAAACCCACAATGACACAAGTAGGACACAAGAGCACATACAGACTCCACGCAATAACTTCACCTAACAAACAAACCAGAAAATCAAGCTCTGTGAAGTATTTCATTGTTTGTTCTTCGTGTGTAACAGGTTAATGCTACAGCTGCTTCATATGTCGTGGTATTAACTGAACAAAACATAAACTTACAAGCATATAGCTAAGATGTTCACACATACACACTGAAATGTGTTGCATCTAAAATGTCCCCCTGGAAAATGTATTTCCTTTAATTAACAATATCACTAACTCAAATAGTGCACCATTGTGTTGCTCTGAACATGAATTTAGATTACTTCAAACTTTCAATATTGAGTTGCAGTGCAACTTTCCAGAAAGTAGAAGCAAAATTGGATGCTCCCTTGTTGTGCTAGATTTCTGTCTTTTTTTCTTTCCTTCTTCATTAATCCAATTGATCTAGCACAACTGTTTTCAGCCACTAACCATGCCAGAAGAAAAACAGTACATAGTAGAAAGGTAAGCTCCTGCGTTGTGGTCCTTCACATCAGTAACAAAATACAAAGTACATCAATTATAAATCAGGTATTACAGAGGTAAATGCTGTGCAATTTAAGGTGATGTAGTATAATAATGGCCAATCGTTAAATACGCAAGAGTATAAAATTACACTGCGAGACAACAGCAGTATGAAGAAGATGGCATACTTGGCATCACATTAAGATATTATTAATCAGATACAGGACAAAACATTAGTAAGACAGGCAAAAACAAAGCAAAAGCCATAAACTTTGTTACAGCGAGTAGTACCCAGTAATTTTTGTTTCTACTTCAAGCTTTTTAGAAGTTTGCATGTACAATGAATCAGCTGTTTTGGAATGCATGGAGTGTATTGTTAGGTACAGACCAGAGGTTGCAACTTCAGGTTATGCGGTGTTAGGCAAGGATGTTGAATTACATTTAAGAAAGCTCTGTTGGGCGCGTAATGCGTTCCATTGTGGTATTCCCTCCCATCATCCAATTTCTGATAGAAAGTCCTACTTTTACATCCCAGTGATAATTATGCCATGACATCTGCTGCTGTAACTCGGCTTGAATTTTGTAAGGACGCTCCATTCCTTCAGCAGACTACTGAAGAAGTTGGCGACGAAAACGTTTTGTGGAATACGTTATTTGGATTGTTTTTTCACTAACAGCCTGCAGTTTGTTTGGTGGTGTTCCTATTGAGGTGTTTGGACCAATAAAGCATCTTTACATTTCGGGACCTGGATTTATTTGTACTTGGCAGAACAGCAGTTGTTTTTCATTTACATTTAAGGTTGTTGTTGTTGTTGTGTCTTTCGGCTTTTCCTGGTTAGGGGTCACCACATCGGAACTCCGGTCCTCTAATGATTGGTAGTTGATTTTTACGTGCCGAGTTACCATCCCTGATGCACAACCTTCAATGAAGGTACGCTCATTCAAGCATGTCTCCATGCAGAAGACACTCTAGCTGAGAATCGAACCAGACAGCGTCTTAAGGTGAAACAGTAAAATGTTGTGCCATTGTTTGTGCTGCAGTTATTCATCTATGTGGCGATATTGAATATTGCAAAAGGAGCTGAGTGGAGTATTCAAGTGAACTTGGCAACAGACAAACTGTAGTCATGTTTTAACAAATCAAGTCCAATGCTTAGTAGTATGCTCAGGTAACCAAAGAAACTCCCAGCTGTTTGTCTGTATTACTCTGTTTTCATAGGTTCATAGGTTGGTACTAGGCTATCAGCTTTAGGGCCTATACAAACCTAGCCATAACAATTCCCTGGCTATTTTTGGCTATGGCTGGTTTTGCTTAAAATGTGCACTTCTGTGCTTTGCAGTTGATGTCTTCCTGCAGTATTTCAAAACACTGCTTTCTCTGACTGTGTTGTTGGCTTTGGTGGGGAGAGGGTACTGGAAAGTAGAACATATTGTAAGAAGTTATTTTTCCTGGTAGCTTCAAGGAGGATCGTGATTTTTTAACCACTGGCTTGGGTTATTCACCAAAATGTATTATATCTACTGGACTGGTTTCTGTCTGTTTTCTTTAGTTAGCAACATGTTTATCACGTGTGTGGAATTCATGTGTTACCAGATTGTTACAGTCCCCACTGTGGTATACACGAGTAAACTCTGCTTTGTTCAGAAACAAATGAATGCAGATCTGGAGTTTGACAGCTGCTTAGTATACTGTGGTAGTATTAGTTATGGGGCCGTTTTGTTACTGTATAATTTAATTTTTTGTAACACGGTCCTTGTTTTAAATTTAGTCCAGTTCTGATGTCATGCTAGTCATAGTACAATACAGTGTTATGCCTAAATGTTACCACAGTACTATGTAATGCTGCCCTGGTAAAGCCATGCTAGTCATAGTACAATACAGTGTTATGCCTAAATGTTACCACAGTACTATGTAATGCTGCCCTGGTAAAGCCATGCTAGTCATAGTACAATACAGTGTTATGCCTAAATGTTACCACAGTACTATGTAATGCTGCCCTGGTAAAGCCATGCTAGTCATAGCACAATACAGTGTTATGCCTAAATGTTACCACAGTACTATGTAATGCTGCCCTGGTAAAGCACTGCAGAAGTGATCTCACTTCATTAGTATGTTAATGATTCTGATATCTCAGTGTTTAACATAAATCTGAACCACTATTTTATAAGACAATACTGATGTTGCACTGTTTTGCTTTATTCTAATACAGACCTAAATGTCTAAATGTTGTTGTGTGGTGATGTGGACAAGAATCCAGGAGGAATTTCATTGATTTGTTCAACAGTCATCCATGCAGGTGGCAGTTATGTGAGCTGAGATCTCCAACTGGCACCACAAGCAAAGTTTCATTGACCCTTTTCTGTGGTGCAAAAGATGCTGTTATGTGTTAGAGCTTTGACAATTATACCCCCTTCTTAAACATTTTTACATTTGACCCGTTACACCTTCAAAGTAAGGGCCCTCCCTGCCCCACTTCATTCAATTTAGTTGTCAGAAGAACTTTTTGATCTTAAAATGATTGTACCTGGTGGCACTGTTTAGACTAACCTGAAGCTGTCACATTTAAGATGCTTATTTCTCATATATAATGTAAAAGAGTGAGATGGGAATTCTGGAAAGGCTTTGTCTGTTCATGACACAGTCGAATGTGTTTTGATACTAATACTGCACTATTTAGAACAGTCATGTCAGAATTGTGTGTTATGTTGCTGGTATGGCGCTATTTATAACAGTTATGACAGCACTGCATGTGACTGGCGATATGGATAAGGTGTTTATCTCACAGCAACAAGATGCAGGGTTTGATTCTAACCATTGACTGAAACTGGCTAGGCTTAAAATCTCCTGCAACGGCAGCTAGCTTAGTACTTTTCTATGAAACTATGAAGGTACTACTCCTGGAAGTACTAAGTGTGATGGTGCTGGTATGATACTGTTTAGATCAGTCATGGCAGTATTAGATGTCACTGTGCTGGTATGATGCTGTTTAGGTCATTAATGGCAGTACTATGTGTGACGGTCTTTGTATTATACTGTTTAGATCCGTCCTGGCAGTACTGCATGTGGCTGTACTGGTATGGTACTGTTTAGCTCAGTCCTGGCAGTACTGTATGTGACGATACTGGTATGGTACTGTTTACATCAGTCCTGGCAGTAATATATGTGGCAGCGCTGGTATGGTACTGTTTAAATCAGTCCTAACAGTACTATATGTGACGGTGCTGGTATGGTACTGTTTACACCAGTCATGGCAGTTCTATATGTGATGGTGCTGGTATGGTCCTGTGTAGATCAATCCTGGCAGTACTATATGAGATAGTGCTGGTATGGTACTGTTTACATCAGTCCTGGCAGTACTATATGTGACGGTGCTGGTATGGTACTGTTTACATCAGTCCTGGCAGCACTGTATGTGACGGTGCTGGTATGGTGCTGTTTAGATCAGTCCTAGCAGTACTACATGTGAAGGTGCTGGTATGGTACTGTTTAGGCCAGTCATGGCAGTACTGCATGTGATGGTACTGGTATGGTACTGTTTAGACCAGTCATGGCAGTACTATATTTGACAATACTGGAATGGTACTGTTTAGATCAGATCTGGCAGTGCTACATGTGATGGTGCTGGTATGATACTGTTTAGATCAGTTATGGCAGTACTATATGTGACAGTACTAGTATGGTACTGTTTAGACCAGTCATGGCAGTACTATATGCGACAGTGCTGTTATGGTATTGTTTAGACCAGTCATGGCAGTTTAGATCAGTCCTAACAGTACTATATGTGACAGTGCTGGTATGGTACTGTTTACACCAGTCATGGCAGTTCTATATGTGATGGTGCTGGTATGGTCCTGTGTAGATCAGTCCTGGCAGTACTATATGTGATGGTGCTGGTATGGTACTGTTTACATCAGTCCTGGCAGTACTATATGTGACGGTGCTGGTATGATACTGTTTAGATCAGTCCTAACAGTACTACATGTGACGGTTGTGGTATGGTACTGTTTAGACCAGTCATGGCAGTACTACATGTGACAGTGCTGTTATGGTACTGTTTAGACCAGTCATGGCAGTACTACATGTGACGGTGCTGGTACGGTACTGTTTAGACCAGTCATGGCAGTACTGTATGTGATGATTCTGGTATGGTACTGTTTAGATCAGACCTGGCAGTGCTACATGTGACTGTGCTGGTATGGTACTGTTTAGATCAGTCCTGGGAGTACTACATGTGACAGTGCTGTTATGGTACTGTTTAGACCAGTCATGGCGGTACTACATGTGATGGTTCTAGTATGTTGGATCAGTCATTGCAGTAGTATGTGTGAGAATCTTGTATGGTACTGTTTAGACCAGTCATAGCAGTAGTACAGCATGTTTAGGATAATCAAGTTATGCATGAGGATACAGGTGTGGCTTTGTTTAAACTAGTAACAAACACAGAGTACTATGTTTGACAATGCAGGCATAGCTTTGTTTAAACCAGTGATAAAAGTACTACTTGTGTTGATGCTAGTATGTCACTATTTACCCTAATCCTTACATAGTACCATATAACATGATCCTGTCATGGCAGTGTTTAGGTTAATTCTTATGTAGTACCAGCACTGTTTCGCCTAATCCTTACACAATGCCACGTAAGATAATTGTAGTATGCTACTGTTTAAGCTAATCCTTACACAGTGCCATGGAAGATGTTGTGGTATGGCACTATTTACCCTAATACTTACATAGGGCCATATAAAATGATTGTGGCTTGGCACTGTTCAGGTTAATCCCTACACAGTACTATGTAAGCTAATTGTTGTATGCCACTGTTTAGCCTAGTCCTTACACAGTACCACATAAGATGATTGTGGTATGGCACTGTATAGACTAGATTTGTGAGATGACTGAGATGCAGGCCTAATACTGGCACTACTAAGGCAAAATTCCACTATGTACTGCTACAACAGCATATGGTGCCCATGTTGTGGCACTTTGCGGAAGTCATGTTTAGACTGACAAAATCAGTATCTGTGATATGTTACTTCTACAGTAGTGTGCAACCTCATCCTAGTAAGCTTCCATGTGTTACCGTATTCTGACTCTGAACTAAGCAGTTTGATTGTTCCATGATGAAATTATTTCTTGTGTTTTGTTCTTTGATATTCATTCTTGTGTTACAAGGGTACCGTGTACCTCATTTTTATTGTACTGTTCTGCCTTGCTGAACCCCAGAGTGGTACATTCATATTACCAGATCCTAGCAAAGCACTGTGAAATTTGAGTCATAGAACATAGGTTTGACCTAAACCTGGATAAGGTGCTGTGTGATAAACATTTCTGCTATTCTTGGGATTTCTGAAAACGTATTTGGCATAGGATTGCATTCCAGGTAGAGGCTTTAAAGTGGGCCATTGCCAGTGGCTTAGGCTACTGCTTTTACAAGACTGTCTTTCACAGTTCTTTATTAACTGCTGAAGGAAAATGCTAGGAGTTCCTAAAATTCACACTGTGGCAAATTATTTCCATCCCTGAGAGATTTGTTTTGGAGGGAGCACTTGAGACCTGAATTTTATTTCTCTTTAGGCTACACACATAAGACCAAGCAAAAGAGAAGCATCTTTCACCTCCACATGAAAGAGTTTAAGGTTAGTTTCTTCTCAGGGCACTTGCTGTCATGCTGTGCCTTGTGCAGATGCCTACATTTGGCTAAGCTGTGAAAGGAATGGTTGTTTAGCTTACCACTTTGATCTGGTGTTGCTGGTTCTTCTAGGAATGTGGCAATACACAGCCTGAAATTAAGCGGCTGTGGGTTTTGCTGCTTGTTGTGACACTGTATTGTGCATCTTTCCTGGCCAATCAGAAAGGCAATGTTTTTCTATACTGGTTGTTGCACATGTCCCATGGGCACAATTCTGTAAAGATGCAAGCTCACTAACCATTTGAAAAATTTGCAATATCTGGATTTGTTCGACCTTGCAGAGACTGGGTAAGAGTCGGACATTTCCACAGTGGGTTGGCAGAGCAGCTTGCTTCACTAAGCAGGCTGATGGATCATACCGAACTTTGCTATTCATTGAGATACTAGTGTAAGTATTTATGCTTTCATTTTTTGGCTCTTTGGATTAGAGCCGTTATGACCACCATAGTTTTATGATGGGCTACCCCAGCAACACCACACAGGCATCAGGCACAGGGGTGTGCTTGGCAGAGAAATTGCTGTATGTCCAGAAAAGTTAATTTTATTCTTTGAAGTGGAGCTCTGAATTCTGCATTGTACATTAGTTGCTACATGCAGCCAAGTGATTTTGTAGGTTTTTCTCTTACAATGTGCAGTAAACAAGAATGGTGCACATATATTCACTGTGTCCAGCACTGATCAACGAGTATGCACTAAACTCCATATGAATTTCTAATAAGTATTAAATTTGTGTGTTTTGTTGGAATTCAGCACTGAGCACAACAGGTTGTAGTGAGCAACAAGCTGTTTATACACAATGGTTGCACTTTTTATGGATCACTGATGGACATTATTTTCCATACTCTTAACCACAAGTACTAGGCTAAGCAGAAGTTTTTCCGAACTGGGTCTACTGTTTTTGGTAGAAACACATCTTGTAAAACTTCCAGTTTTACTGATGCTGATCTGTGAGTGTTACATCAACTATTTAGTACTATTTTTACTTCCATGCCAGCCTTTTTTAATCTCATTTCTATAAAAGTACAGTAAACTCTCAGCTAACTGGCACCCATGGGGATTTGTAGATGCTGGATAACCGTAGTTTCTGGTTGCTTGAGAGTTACTATTAAAAATAGGCTTGACTAATACTGTACCATATACTATACCATACCATACCATACCATACCAAAAACACTGTATTGATTTGAATTTAATATTGAAATACAGTAATCAAAAGCCCTGGCTGTGTGTGTGTGTGTGTGTGTGTGTGGGGGGGGGGTCAGAAAGTACAACACAGAATTGAATTGCTCATACTGTACTGTATTTTTTTTTATTTTTATTTTTTGCCGGTTGCTTGAGTTCCGGTTAACTGAGAGTTTACTGTAGTTTGGTGGTCTTTTCTAAAGTATGAGTCTTTAATGCACTAGAGTTTCTACCAAAATTAACTGTACTCTCATATATGTAAAATATGCAAGTTCAAGTGAGTTTCAAAGGCACAGAGTCATGTGGTATGACAGTCCCATATTAGTTGGAAAACCTAGTGACATTATGGCTATTCCAGGTTTGAATGAGGGTGTAGTTCCAGTTTTATGACCTGGATCACATTGTTAGGCATGGCAAGTGTAGCTTAATTGCCATTGTTCCTGTGGGGATCTGTCTAGGCTTTTTGCTTTTAAAAACCTGAACAGTGTTAGCTTACATAACCAAATCAGGCTGGCTGTTTTGCATATTATGCACCATGTGAGTTTTCTGTTTACAGAGAATGACACAGTTTAAAACCTGCATCTCATTTCTGGTCCTGTCCTCCTCTGAATATTTTATATCTAGGTAAATGCAGTGAACTGTGAAGTCAAAATGAGGATTACCTGGAGAAGTAAGGCCCAAATGTGCCACATTTCTAAGTGCTGTCTAAGTAATCCTCCTTATAGATTACTACAACGAATCTTAGAGTCCGGATTAACACTGAAACAATCCACAGCACTAGTGTAAGTATTAATGCTTTCATTTTTTGACTCTTTGGATTACACTGAGTAACTTTGTGTGTGTCATTATGTACACAAGGTTACTAAACATGTCTTAGGGGTAGCAGATCAATTTACTCACTGGCTGTATGGCTCATAAAGAACATCCCATGAGCTGATCCTGTAGCTATTTGTTTGATTCTCCCAGCCTCCATTTACATAATATGTAGCACTGAGCAAGAGACTTTATTGCGCAGTGCTCTCACTAGATCCAGGCCTGCTAAATCTAGCTTTGTTTATATGCTTGTTGTTTGTTTGCTTGTTATTTCCCTGGAACGCTAATTCCACCTAATACGTGGCTTCTCAGCACTTCTGTGGATCACTAGTGATGTCTGCATTGCTTACTGTACTTATTTCCTTGTTTCACTTGAAAGAAAGTTACTGTTTGTCGTTTTTGCATTAAAGTTACCTGTAACACATTGCACTTAAGTTACCTGGCACTTGCTCACTAAAGCAATTATATAAGTCAGCACTAAAAATTAAAAGCACTACACCCTCACTCCCCACTGGCCCTTGTTTTCAATTATAAAGGAATTCCCAATATTATTCTAGCATGCCCAAAGGTCAGTTGTCAATCTCCTCTCCGGTCCACCTGGTGAATCTGGGAATCTTGAGGCAATGTTACAACTGCCTCATGTACACAGACAACCCTCTCCTCCTCCCAACAAATTCCAACACATGTGAGAGATGCAACCATATAGCCAAACTGGAGGCTAAGCTCTCTCAACTCAGTACTGGCATAACCAGTCTGGAGGAGAAGGAAACCACACTCACCACAATTCCAGTCTCACATAGACCTACCACGACAGCAAACCAAACACATAATCACAGAAAAACATACTCGGACGCTCTAAATAAAGATCTGCCTAAGCAGCAAAGACCTCCAAAGCAGACACCCAAGCAACCGCTACCCCAAAACAAAACACGTGCAACACATATCTCACAAAGCCAGTGTGCCGAACAGTCACAGCCCTTAAGACTAAACAACACACCTGATACACTTGTAATAGGTGACTCTATCGTCAGGCACACTGACGTCCCGCTCACCAGGCTGAACAAGGAGAGGGTCATGGTGAGCAGTCTGTCGGGCGCTAGGATCCGCCACATAACACAAGCACTTAGGTCACTCCAAGGCAAGTACAAATATGACTCAGTCATTGTCCATGCTGGTGTGAATGACCTGAGACGTACCTCCCTGGACTACATGAAAAGAGACATAGAGGAGCTCTCTGAGCATGTAGCCCAGGCCGGTATGACCCTGACCTTGAGCAGCATCTTACCCTCACCAAGAATGATGCCACAATATGAAGACAAGATGATCAATTTCAACAATTGGCTTAAGTACTGGTGTCATTCAAAGGGGATCCAATGCCTGTCAGCTTGGGATGATATGCTCGACAAGCCACGATGCTTCGCTAGGGACGGCTTGCACCTGTCACCCCTGGGCTTTCAGATATTGGCAAAGGCTCTTGCTACCCCCATAGTGCCTTTTTTAGGCAAGGCTCAAAAGACAAACCCACCTCCATAGGTATCACAAGGGATAAGAAACTAAGAGTAATGCTACTCAACGCCAGAAGTCTAAACCTCAAGATGCACGCACTCGAAACTCTCCTTAGCATGGAGAACATCGATATCTGTGCAGTAACAAAAACCTGGTTCAGGGCTCCCGAGAGCACCCCAGTACTACCAGGTTATACCTCATACCATACTTTTCGGCCCCAAAACTTGGGCCGAACCACAAAAGGAGGGGGAGTATTGATATTCATCAAAGATACCCACACCTCCAGGTTGGTGGCAAAGCACGAAGCATCAGAGACTATCCATGTGCAACTAACAGTGGGTAAAACTGCCTTCCAGTTTATAGCCTGCTACAGACCACCCTCCCAAACCCAGGAACCCAACTCGGCCTTCCTGAGAACACTGGAAAATATGAAGGTCTCTCCAAACACCATTATATTGGGCAACTTCAACTACCCAAACATAGACTGGGAGCATTACTCTAGCTCCAACACCCTAGCCCAAAGGTTCCTAGAATTTATAAACTCAAATGCTATGGAACAACTTGTTACCACTCCCACAAGAGGGGAAAACATACTGGACCTGATCATCACCAACATGGGGACTCTATGCTCCAGACCAGAAGTGTATCCCTCACTGGTAAGATCAGACCATAAACTAATCTCACTGGATATTCACATCCCGACCCCACTCCCTGCCCAGAAAACCACAATGAAAAACTTCTCTAAAGCAAATTTCACACTCCTCAAAACCGAGGTGGAATCCTTCAAAGCCCCCGGGCCTGTGGAAAATATGTCCCAGACCACAGAATCCTTTATAAAAGCATTCTATGAACACCTTCAGGAATGCATGGATCATGCGATCCCAAATAAAACCAAGACCCAATCCTCTAACGGCAGACGTCCTGACTGGTGGACCCCAGCCATAAATAAACTATACAATAGAAGGAGGAAGCTACTAAATGATAGAGCAAAATCCCAAAAAGGGAAGGCATCACTGATCAGTATTAGCAAAAATCTACGGGCACTCATAAAATTGTCTAAGGCCAGCTTCGAGAGAAGAATTGCACAGGACACTAAGGATAATCACAAGGCTTTCTTTAGTTATGTTAGGAACCTGGGTGGTAATTCCCAGATATGCTCAGAATTAGTCCAAAATGACAAAAAATACACCGAACCCACAGACATTGCCAACATCCTGGCTGACGGGTTCAGCACGAACTTCTCCCCCCCCTCTCCCCAATAAGGGGGCAAATATCTATCCCAGCAGAGTGCTGCCCCCCTGACATCTCAGATGCTCAGGTAGGAGCCGCCCTCTCCAAAGCAAATGACACAGCATCAGTGGGACCAGACGGTGTCCTGGGCTGCGTCCTACATGAACTCCAAGAAGAGCTAAACCCAAACATAAAACTACTGTTCAATCTCAGCCTTACTACAGGATATGTGCCCAAAGAGTGGCGTACAGCAACAGTGGTCCCTCTCCATAAAGGTGGTGCCTCAACGGATCCTGGAAACTATCGCCCCATAAGCCTGACTAGCTTGGTCTGCAAAGCTATGTAAAGGATCATCATGGACCTCATAAATAAAGATATTGGGGACCTACAGACACTGGATCCTACCCAGTTCGGCTTTGTTAAAGGCAGATCCTGCCTCTTAAACCTGGTTGATTTCTTTGAAACAGTCACCAAGGCCATTGACGAGGGGAAGGTGGTCCACACAGCCTACCTGGACCTCGCAAAAGCCTTCGATACAATACCCCACTTGGGCATTATAGATAAGCTCACCAGCTTAAATATAAACCCCTATGTCACTAGATGGATTGCAAACTGGCTCAAGGACAGGACCCACATGGTTAGAATTGCTGGAGCCATGTCAGACTCCAAACCAGTTACAAGTGGTGTCCCACAAGGCTCAGTCCTGGGATCTCTCTTGTTCGGTATATATTTCTCTGAGGTACAGGCCAACACGGAAGGACTGTGGTTGACCATGTTCGCAGATGACTGCAAACTGGGTGCCATAATCGACTCTCCAGCCGACACAAGCATCCTCCAAAAGGGCCTCATAGAAACAGACAACTGGTGCCAGAGCCATGGCCTCAAACTAAATGCCAAAAAGTGTATAGTCATCCCCTTTGGCAAAAACAAAGTGCCCACAAATTACCACATAGGTGGAAATCCATTAAGTACAGAAGAAGTAATTAGGGACCTGGGGACCCAAGTTGATAGCAATCTCTCATTTGACAACCATGTGGCCAAAGTGGTTAGAAAAACATTTTATATAGCTCACCTAATCATGAAGGGATTCACATCTAGATCAGGGGAGGTCATCGTGCCTCTTTACTCATCCCTCATCAGGCCCATAATTGAGTACAATGCCCCTTTTGGGATGTACCTTACCAGACACCTGCAACAACTGGAAAGACCCCAAAAGTACCTCACCAAGAGGATCAAAGGGCTCAAACAGATGCTATATGCTGCCCGGTTAAAGAAACTCCAGCTCTACTCAGTGGCATACCGCCTGTTCAGAGGCGATCTGTGCCTGACATATAAAGCCATGTCCAATCCGGAATTAATGGACATGCTGCACCTCAGAAAATCCAAATCCCGTCGAGCTATGCGCTCAAGAGACTTGAACCTCAGCACTGAAATAAGTAGGACATGCTGGAGGGACAGATTCATAACCCAGAGGCTCCCTTCACTCTGGAATAAAATCCCAGTCCAGGTTAGGCAGAGTCCCTCATTGACTCTCTTCAAGAGGAATCTTGATGAGTGGATGGGAGATCATAGGTTTACCCCGGGTATCACTTCTGTGTCACTGTTAGACAGAGGCACAGTATACTAACCTTGAAAAAGGGCATAGCAAAATAAATTTAAAATGGGTGGCGAAAGCCAAACACATTCTGGCTAGGCTTATAAATGCCCTAGGGCAGATGGCCTGCTATGAACCTATGAACCTATGAACCTTTTAGTTGAGGGACTTTTGCATTGTGAGTTGATTCTGTTTACAAATGAAGAAAATTCAAAGATGCAGGAGTTTATTTTTTTTCTGTTTTATTTTTGGACTTCTGGGCTATTTCTAGTCTTGTTGGTAATATGGCAGTACAAGGATAGTGTCGTATTCCTCAAAAGTTTTTTCATATGTAGAGTGTTTCAGTGTGTTATTTCCAGAGCCACATACTATTTTTATAAAATTTTCATAAACCTGATGAGTACAGCAGCTTACTAAAGAGTTTGTGGGTGGTAATGTGGAACAAATACTTGTAACATGGAAGACATAGACAGTAGATGTTAAATGGACTCCACCACCCACTTGAAAGGGTGATTACTAGAGTACCACAGGGGGTATTACTGTGACCTGCCCCTTTCAAAGTAACACTGCAGATGTTCTAGGAAGAAAACTGTGTTTCGGCCAAGGATAGAGCAGTGCAGCAGAGCTGAAGAAGATGATGTGGAATGGATGAAAAGAAATTTGTAAATATTGGTGAATGGGTGCCAAATGTGGCAACTTAAGCTCAGTGCAAAGATTGCAAAGCAATCTGTTTGAGTGTCAGGAGTCTTTTAAAGAGTGCACAACTGGAGGAGAGTCAGAAATGGAAAGGTGCCAGGGATGGTCATTTAAATGATGTTATGATGTCCCTCCTCTGGGTCAGTAATCAAGGAGTCTCAGTCCTCACCACTGACACTGGTGAGGGACGTTCACTCGGAGCAAAAATAGATGCAGACAGTATTTCCAGGTGCAACTGTCTGCACCAATCACAGTTTCCCTTAAGAGCAGACGGTTTCCCTCTCTCTCTGTCCAGGCCTCAAATAAGACTCCACACTGACCATAGCTGTGTAGTTGAGTCCTCAGCCGAGTGTTCCAAGCCAAGTCCATGAACAAGCTGCCATTGCAAACTCATTTATATTTTAATAACCTTACTCACTTCTGAGGTAATCTTGTGTTTTTTTTTGTATGCCAGTTTTAATATCACAACTATTTCTGATTCCATCAACTTTTTTGGAGCAGCTGTGGTATGCATTTTGTAAAGATGAGGAAAAAAAAAACAGCTTTCTCACAGGATTGGTGAGTTGCCCCAAGTGGCTGCTATGTTGTTTGTTTTGCCTTTCATATTGAAAAGCTCTTTGTTATATATCTGTAATTTCATTTATCCATTGCACTGATGCTCTGAGTTCACCAAAAAGTGTCCATCAATAGGGCCAGCAGCAATGAGCAGGGTGACCATTAAGTGGACAGTTTTCTTTTATTCACTTAGACAGAGATCAGTGTGAAGGTTACCTCCCTCCTAATGAAATGCCTGCGAATTACAGCATTAAAACTGATTTGTTGGGGGAAGCAAGACATGAGTCATATTATTGTCTATTTTAACCCTTAGGCAGTGGAGACAATTTGGCATTTAATCTGCACAGTGCAACTTTGGTGCCCTTATTTGGTTTTGTATTCAGACTGTAACCTCTCAAGCCACCCGTGAGACATCACACTACAGGTGTAATGCTGGTCATAGGAATAAAGCAGATGAACATGTGATTGAGCCAAAACTAGTAAACAAACAAGTCAGGAATCTATTTTGTTGCATAAATGTTAGTGGAGTATAGGTAATGTGGTCATTCAGTTAGTATCATAATCCATAGTTACTGAAGTCATTTGCAAACACAGATTTGGGCACTTATTCAAAAAACTTATTTTGTGAGTGGTATTCCCACTCCCACTCCACAACCTTCATGTAAAGGTGGCTTCACTATTGCACCCTTTACTTAATACTGCAGCTCTAAGATTGCAGCAGGTCCCCCCCCACACACACACACATGTATGTACACACTCACATTGTCTTCCTTCAGTAAGGTAGCACTTCAACCAGTTGTGTGTTACTCCTTAAAATTTTAAAACTATTCTGTAAGGTACTTGGGGAAAGGATGGATAGGCAGAGTCCTGATCTGAACAGTGATTTGTTATACCTGTCAGTGGTCCTCTTCCAGAAAGTGGGACACAGCACAGCCTTTTTTAAGGTCCTAATCATACTACATAATCTAAACTGTGCATGTTCCGAGCTGTCTACAATGTCATCAGAGCTGCTATTTTTGTTGTATTCAGTTTACTTTAAAATAAATAGCCCTAAATGCATGGTTCCGATAAGATCAGTTAGGTCGTGCAACATACAGAGCAACAGATAATGCAAAAAACTATGCAAAGAGACATCCATGAAAATAGTTGTGTATAGGTAATATATTCATAAACAGTTACAGAATATTTGTGCGACTGCATTGTGATCGACTCGGTTTATCACAATCCAGTGAAACACAGTACATCGATTCCGAGGAGGACCAAGACTTGTCTCCTGCTGGAACCATATTAAAGCTGATTCCTGACGTTTGCTGTATCGTGTTTCACTGGTGTTTGATCATGTTACAAGTCAGTTACAAGCAAATCAACAATAGCTGATATATACCATTAGCATATAGCATTTGTTTACAAAGTATGCATAAAGATTTTTTTATATATGTGAAAACTATTTTCCTGTAGTTGTATTGTGATTCCTGAGCTAAGTCTTATTTTTAGCCATGATAAAGGAAGCTGAAATTGGGGGGGGGGGGGTGACAAAGAGAAGCCATTGAACTTCATTTACTTACTGACAGCCATGGCTACCTCAGCAAGTCTGTACACATGTGTGGGTTTTTGTCAAATCACCTCACTTTCCTTCATTCTTTGTGTCTGCCTTGTTATTAGTATAATTAATTTAGCTTTCATAAATACGCAAAAGTTTCTTATCCTGGACTGTGGCTCCCTCGTCTCATAATTCCAACCCCACCCTCATCCCCAGCCCACACACACAGATTTTTCTGAAGGTCATATCATATTTTTTCCAACATAGCACACCCTTGCCACTGTTGTAAAAAAAACTGAAATGCTTTTAACTGAAAAAGATTTTATTTTTACTAAACTTACTAACCATTCTAAATAGTAAATAAAAATAAAAAATTTCAAAGACCTCAGGATCGTAACAGGCACTCTAATTCTTATTTAAACGTGCTGTGTATCTGTTAAACCTCTTCCATACTGCAAATATCTCTGAATAGTGTGTGTTATTTTCATACGATGTTACTCAAAAACTAAACACTACTGTCACTCTCACTTTAGCTAACCTGCTGCCTGTCCAAGAAATGTAGTCTGGACACTTTTATCATCTGTCCGTTGACAAGTCAAGCCCTTTATCCAGGTGATGCATTCATCCTTTCCCCATGCAGACACTTTATTTTCAGGAATTGAAAACTTTAGCTAACTATAGCTAACATATGTTTTTTTTTTTTGAGGGGGGTGCTTTTTTGTTTCTTGTTTGGACATTTTTGGCAGATAACAACTTGGTCCACTTAGTTCACCTTTTTTTTACTAGTGGGCATCTTCTTCCACTTTTCATATTCTCATAATGTGCAACCACTTTCTGGTTTACCTGATGAATATTCTGTACAATGTCATTTTAACATCTCCATGGGCATGGCTCTTTCCTATTCCACCTGCGGCATAGTCTCACATGTTGTATACATGGGGGGAACTGGAGTAAGAATTTCCATCAAATTGTATCGTATTCCACCACCCCTGAGTTTCCAAATTTTAACAGTAGGGGTGTCAACAAACAAATTGATGATGTCCTTCAAGGATGCATCTGCAGTCCTTACAAATGGGTTGTCCTGTCGTCAGGCAGCCCTTCGGTCGGCCGGATTCCAAAGTCTGGGTCTGGCCTCGGCTGGTGTCGCACTTCACCCGACGTCATAGCTGCAGTTCTTCGGGTATAAAGGCATCAGCCGACGCCATTTTCCTCAGTCTTTCTTGCCGCGTGGCGCCTGAAGCAGAAGCTGTTCTCAAGTGCCGGTCGGTCAGAACCAGAGATTACTACTACAAAGTACCAAAGACTTCTAAAAAGCTAAGTACCCCGTTGGGGACTCTTTCTTGCCTCAGCCGATGTCAGAAAAAGTGAATAACTGTTTAACTTGTGGGAAACAAATACCTCATAAAGATTTCCACTCTTACTGCTTACCTTGCTTAGGCCCAGACCACGACGTAGCAGCTTGTCTAGCCTGTGCTTCTTTCAACCGACGGACGCTTAGACGTCGGTCGGAATTTGCTGAAGAGTTTTTCGGCTCCGATTTTGCTTACATTATGCCGTCGGATACTCCGACTACACAAATTTCTAAAAAGCGCAAGGAAAAGGACCAACACTCGCGGTCCGCGGTTTCGGCCGAAACCGCTGTTAAGCCAACAGCGAGTGTCTCGGTTTCGGCTGAAACCGAGTCCACGGTTCTTCCTCCGGCCGAAAGCTTGCCACTTACCGAGGCCTCCTCCAGCCTGGCTGAATCTGCTACTGAAATCCCACCTGCTCTTGCAGGTTCTCAGGATTTATCTGATACTATCCCTTTGGATATTTCTACCCCTGCACGTGGAGCTGCTAGGCCTCCAGCATCCATGTCGATTAAGGCCTTTGCCAGGGCGAAAGCAGCAAAATCTACCAAATCTGTACCTGCTAAGACCCCCTCTCACAGGCCTAGCTCTAGTTCACAAATGCTTAGTCTTGCAGAGGATCTCATTTCTTTGATCCGGGGATCCCAACCTCATTCAGACAGGGCCTCTCACCCACCTCCAGAGAAGAGGTCTAGAGTAGAGCCCCCTGAGCCAGTTTCTTCAGATGGCTCCTCTGATGAATCAGATTATTCAAACCCTCCAGAGGGCCCCTTTTCTCCTTATGAGGACTCTGATGCAGAAGAGTCCATTCCTTCTGCCTCTCCGCCTGAGGAATTTTCTTTTGGGGAAACCTTGCATGCTATGAGGGAACAATTTCAATGGCAGGGCCAGGATTTTTCAGACTCTAGGAAAAGGCTTAGAACCTTGCTGCACTTGCCACAACATAGGCCTTTAGCCATACCTCCAGTACTTACTGTTGTGGATGATGCTTTTAATGATGCTTGTACTGCTCCTGATTCTCTTCCTCCGACCCCTGCTAAGCCCGATAGGTACTACAGGGTCCCGGACACTCATCATCATTTGTATAAGGCCCCTATTGCAGACCCCGAAACTATCTCCCAGGGACCCAAGGCTGTAGCAGCTACTTCTAGCAAAAACCCCCTCCCCTCTGAAAGGGAATCTAGGTCCTTAGAGAGATGGGGTAAAAAAGTTTACACTTCTGCTACTCTTTCAGCTAGGGCCTTGAACTGTCAATTCCACATGATGCAGTATCAGGAATTTATGTTAGACCAATTAACTAAAAAACTGTCCTCGGATGAACCATTAGACAAAAAATCTGTACAGGAAATGGTACATAACATTCAACAGGTCAGTAATCATTCCTTAAAATGCAGCTATGATGCACTGGAGGCTTCCTTTAGATCAGCTATGACTGGCACAGTGATCAGAAGACATGCATGGTTAAAAGAGCAGTCCTTACCAGACCATGTTAAATCAGAGCAGTCCTTACCAGACCATGTTAAATCAAAGCTCCTAGATGCTCCTATGGATAAGCTCAGTTTGTTTGGCTCCCCTGCGCAGCAGGTGCTGAAGAAGGTGGAAGAGAAAGCAAAATCTGTCCAGACAGTCAAGGATTTCTTACAGGTCCAGCCTCCAAGGTTTAGCAGGAACTGGCCTTCCAAAAACTGGTCCTTTCCAGACTCCTCCAGAGCTACGAGAGGCAGGAATAGGCGCTCAAGAGGCAGGGGTCAATCCAGAGGTGCCTACAGGGGACGTCAGTGGCAGGCTAACAACCAGCGAGGTACAGCCACAGATCCAGCCACCACCACCTCCACAGGACAATCACAGTGACTTGGCTCTGGCACCGCCTACCAGGGAACAACTAGAGGCACCCCTAGGCAGGAAGCTAGCCTTATTTTCAGTAAACTGGCATTACATCACAGGAGACAAATGGATTTTACAGACAATAGACCAAGGCTACAGGTTTCACTTCCATACTCTACCAAGGAAGAGAGGAATGCCAAACCTACCTCCAAATCAGAAGAAAGAAGCTCTAGAACAAATAACTCGCTTACTAAGGATGAGAGCTATAGAAAGGGTACCATCTATGGAACAAGGGCAAGGATTTTACTCCAGACTCTTCCTGGTACCAAGAAAAGAAAGCCAATGGAGACCTATTCTCGACCTGTCCGCTTTAAACACATACTTCATTGTTCCAAAATTCAAAATGCTGACCCTACAGCAGCTTCTTCCCATGCTGGGCAAGGAGTCTTGGCTGGTAACTCTAGATCTCAAGGAGGCATACCTGCACGTCCCCATACGACCAAATTGCAGAAGATACCTCAGATTTCTTGCAGGATCAGAGCATTATCAATTCTCAGCATTGCCCTTTGGCTTATCTACTGCACCCAGAGTATTCACGAAATGCCTGGCATCAGTAATTGCTCATTGCAGGCTTCAGGGAATTCAAATTTACCCTTATCTGGACGACTGCCTGTTACAAGCGGACAACAAAAACAAATTAACAAAAGATTTGGAAAGGGTCATTCATCTACTACAAGCCCTGGGATACACAGTCAATATAAAAAAGTCAAGGCTGATACCATCCCAAAGGATAACCTTCTTGGGTGCAGATCTGGACACATCAAAACAAATGGCTTTCCTGACAGTACAAAAACAGGAACAACTCCCTTTGTACTTCATGGTATTAACAAAGCAAAACCAGCTAACAGCAAGAAAAGTCCTGCAAGCTCTCGGTTACATGGCATCCTGCATAATATTGATTCCACATGCCAGACTACATATGAGAAAGTTACAGTGGTACCTAAGGAATTTATGGTCTCAGCACAAGCACAGCCTAGAAACCCAAATTCCAATAATTCCATGCCTGAAACAAGAATTCAAATGGTGGGCTCAGGCCTGTCAATCAAACAAGGGACTGCCCTTCCACAGCACTCAACCAAGCCAGACCATCACAACAGATGCCTCAGACCTCGGTTGGGGGGCACACATGCTGGACAAGTGCATACAAGGCTTATGGACTCAAGACCAGCTGCACCTACACATAAATCAAAAGGAAATGCTGGCAGTAAAACTGGCAATTCAGGCATTCAGACCATTCCTTCGACAGGGTCAACTGCTGATAAGAACGGACAACACCACAGTTATGTGGTACATCAACAAACAGGGAGGCACACATTCATACCCTCTTTGCCGGATGGCAATGGACCTCTGGGATATGGCACTGAGCTTCAACATTCAGCTACAAGCACTTTTTGTGCCAGGAAAAGAAAATATACTAGCAGACATCCTAAGCAGAACTACCACGGATGCCCACGAATGGATGCTGCATCCGGACATCTTCAAAACCATTACAGGGAAATGGGGACTACCAGAAATAGACTTATTTGCATCCCCACACAATCACCAACTGAAAAAATTTTGCACAAGGACGTACCACCCACTTGCTTGGAAAGTGGACTCCCTATCTTTCAGTTGGGAAAACCTGACAGCATATGCATTCCCACCTCTTCCTTTGATGCACAAGGTGCTATTGAAGATCAAAGAAGACCGTCCAAGGATCATCCTGATAGCTCCAGACTGGCCAAGGCAACATTGGTACCCATTACTGAGGAGTATGTCTCGGGAACAAATATGGCCTCTACCTCTAGTTCCCTTGCTGTTAACACAGAACAACTTCAAAACCCTGCATCCAAACCTGAAAACACTGCAGCTGGCTGCCTGGAACATTGCATAAGACCAACTAACCCAGATTTATCTCAAAGGGTTAAAGACATTATCATGGAGGCTCGCAGACCCTCAACAAGAAAAAATTATTCAGCAAAATGGAAAAGATATCTCATTTGGAGTACTGCAAAAGGAGAAAATGTGTCACTGGTAAACATAGCTAACATACTAGAATACTTGGCAGAGCTCTTCCACAACGGCCTGTCCTATTCTTCCATTAAGATTCATGCATCAGCTATTTCAGCTGAATACAACTTGGATCCTCCAATCGTCTCACATCCTCTGCTCAGGCAGTTTCTGAGAGGGATTAAGAATGTAAAGCCACCTAGGAAGCCACCATTGCCAGCATGGGACTTGAACTTTGTGCTAGAAAAGTTGACACTCCCTCCTTTCGAGCCAGCAGCAACAGCAGAATTACAGTTCTTATCATGGAAAACTGCTTTCCTGCTTGCAATCACTTCAGCAAGAAGGGTATCTGAGCTACAGGCATTAATGGCAGTACAGCCCTTCCTGATCTTCCATCAAGATAGAGTGTCCATGAGAAGTAATCCTACTTTTATGCCAAAGGTGGTCTCCAGGGTATCTTTAAATCAAGCTATCCACCTACCTACATTCTTCCCCAACCCACAGAACAGGGGAGAAAGAATGCTGCATACCTTAGATGTACATAGACAATTACGTTACTACCTGGGCAGGACCAAGAGCAATAGAAAAACTGACCAGCTACTGGTAGCATATGCAACAGGAAAGGAAGGAAAAGCAATTTCAAAACAGACAATCTCTAAGTGGATAGGAAATTGCATTAGATTTTGTTACTCCTACCATGGGAAGAAAACTCCAGAAAACATCAGGCCTCACTCTACAAGGGCTACAGCCACTACCACAGCTTTCTTACGAGGAGTGGCTACCAAAGACATTTTAGAGGCTGCTACTTGGAGCTCCGTGCATACATTTGCCAAGCATTATAATTTACCTTTATACTCCAGATCCCGAGCAGGTTTTGCCACTGCTGTTTTGCAAGGGATCTTAACTACACCATAATCTTATTTCTCCTCCTCCCCCAGTTTGGCTATGGTATTCTACCCATTTGTAAGGACTGCAGATGCATCCTTGAAGGACATAGTACAGTTTTGTACCTACCATAAATGTAGATGTCCGATAGGCATGCATCTGCAGTCAGGATTACCCACCCTCCTTCCCCTCTGTGGTACTCCTAGGGTATTTGCCCATCTTGTAGCTAGCTGGGGGAATCTATTATGGTGTATTTGTTTGTATATATGTACATACATGCTTATTTTTATGTGCTCTCTACTATTTGGAACCATTTGCATTTATCCAAATTTAGCCTTCCTAGAGGGCACCTGGCATCTGGGGCAAGAAACACTGAGGAAAATGGCGTCGGCTGATGCCTTTATACCCAAAGAACTGCAGCTATGACGTCGGGTGAAGTGCGACACCAGCCGAGGCCAGACCCAGACTTTGGAATCCGGCCGACCGAAGGGCTGCCTGACGACAGGACAACCCATTTGTAAGGACTGCAGATGCATGCCTATCGGACATCTACATTTATGGTAGGTACAAAACTGTACTTTTCTACCTGTGCTGCTTTTTTTGAGCAGTTAGTTCTGTAAAAAGATATGAAAAGTAACAAATGTCCTGATAATATTAGGAGGAACAAATATTTTCTTATTTTCCTGTAAATACTGCAGAAAACTACATTAATATTTCTGAGACACATTAATATGATGTAAAACAAAATAAACAATTAAAGGCAGTAATACTTTATGTTGGCAGTAAATTGAAAATAAGTATTTTGTTTTGGCAGCAGCTGTGGGGTGTCCTGCAAAATCTCAAGGTTTCAGTAAGGAATGTCCTATTTTGGGCAAATGAAAAAGGTGGCAACCCTGCAGCCAAATGTTCCAGAGACTTCTGGGAGAGCAGCCTGAGTGCTAAAACCCCAGTGGCTTTGTCTGCTAAGTGAGTTCTTCATTTCTGTGTATATTTTACTGCCTTGTACTAATTTCCTTTTTCTGAGTAGTAATGGAGTTCACATCACCTTCACACACACACACACACACACACAGTTTATAAATACATACACAATGAAGTTGGTGGAGGCTAGCAACTTTGTATACAAATAGTTTGTAATTTTTGTATTTCTTCCTGGCGATGTTTCCTCACTCTGTTGTGTAACAAAAAACAAAAGCTACACATTTTCTAGAATTATGTATTTCTAATTATATGGCTGGTGCCACCCTGATGCCCAGCTTCACTTGTATAATAAAAAGTATTTGGAAAATCTGTCTTGTAGTGACCCTTGTTGCATCTGTTATGGCTCTGTTTAATTGTTCCTTGCTCTCTGGCTTGACAGTTTCCCTTCCAACATTATTCACTGACTTTTTGCGAGAGGGAACCTGCTTACAATTGTCTGCAAGTCTGTATTGCGTGGCCCTAGGCTTATGTTGTATCAGACCTGTCAAGGATTGAATATGAGAGTGACACAGAGATAACCCTGCCATGCTGAGTCTACTTTTAAATGGTTCTCGTCTTCTGATTACGACTTGATCTTCCGCTCCTTTCACTTATTTGCCTTCTTGCCCAACTTTTCAATGGAGGAATTTTATCTTGAAGAAGAGCTTTGTACGGTTCTAATAGCATTCAGCAGTCAAACAAGCATCTAGCTTAGAGTCCTTGTGTGGTACCTGGTCAGAGCTGACTTGCTGCTGAAACTTTGCAGAATTTTTCTCCCTTTTGCAGTTACGTTATTACATTCTGGACGTGATCCCCATTACTTTTTAGAAAGTTACCAAGTCCTCAGACGACACTTAGGTATATAAATACAGGCATGGGCTGTATTTTCTGCCCTTATGAGTGTCAGTAGACAGAGTAGCCTCTCTTTAAAAAAAAATCATCAGCAGTTGTAGCAGAGCAAAATGCCAACTGAGTCACACCTGTACCGGAATAAGAATCATACCAATTCAAATGCCTATATTTCAGTTCATAAGCTGGGCCCATCTGTTTTATGCCGTATCTCCCCATTCCCCAGGACTTTACAGTGCAGAGATGGTAGTTAACCACAGTTTCTACAGTGCAGAGATGGTAGTTAACCACAGTTTCAACTCCACACCAAGTCATGCATGTTTAAGTTTTCAGATTAAGTTTAAAAATGTTATCTGGAAAGGTCTGTATGTTTTTCTTGGCCTTCCCACTTTTTAAAATTCTGTTACATTAATTGTGGAAATAAAAGATCATTTTCCCAGGAAGCATGTTTGTGTGGGGGAGGGTGTTTCAGAATACATTACTGCAGTGTACTTTCGTCTTGTGAACGGTATGATGTGTAAACCTTGAGTACACCTGTGTATCCTGTTACACTGTTAAAGTTATTTGAATGAAGTGGAAGGAAAATCTAACTAGGAAGTGAGTGAGTGAGCACAGGGTCACTTGGAGTGTACAGTCAGGTATTTGCATTCGGTTTACCACAGCGTGGTAAAAGTTACCTATGAGCAATTGTAGCCGAGAGGCATTGGGCGGGTGGAAGCTGGATAAACAGAAAACCAACTGTTTGTGTAGCTGAGCGGCTAACTGTTTATGGAGGCAACAGCTGCAGGAGACGTACAGGATTTGACAAGTTTTTGTTGTTTTAATCGTTGTACTGATGTTCCCCTTTCTTATGCTTAGTGAAAATACTAAATGGAGAGTTTCAGTCGTCTGAGGTGTACTTGCTGGGTTGGAGGAACTGATTGTTGCCATTCTGTTCTGGTTACATAATTCTGCATTTGCATATTTCTTATTCCTTGATCAGACTGTGTTGGAATTAATAGATGTACCAGAACTTAAGTCCCCTGAACTTCTGGAGTTGGATGTTGTTATACTTGCATGGGCATGAACTAAGTTAAAGCAATGGTTGTTACTGGACCTTTCTTGTCAGTATAAGCCAATGGTATGATTAGCAAGATCTGAACTGGTTTCATATGGAGAGCAGACATAGCCATAATGTGGACAACCTCTGTCTATTTACACGTTATTATTTTGAAGAGGTTATTCAAGATCTAATATGAATCCTGAAAGTCAGACACCAATGAATCACAAATTCCTTTGCAAAGATCGCTCATAGCCCAAGAAGACATAAGCTAATAGCACATTAATTATCTTAAGGCTTTGAGGTTAATGGCCAAATGAACCAAACTAAAAAATGCACTTTTTTAGGGGCAGCCCTCCCCCCACACACCTTTACTTTGTTTTATTGTTCTCAGGTCACTGAGTCTTAGGTAAATTGCAATTATTAACAAATAGTAAATTTCTCTGTTTCTACACAAGCATGTATATTGTTATTCAAATGCACAAAGCTTCCCTATCGCATTTTCAGGAATGTACTTTTAGTCAGTTTTATTTTACCGTCTCACAGTAATAGTATTGGGTGCTTTGTTTTTAACATCTTTTTTATAGCTTTTAAGTTAAATGTTCCACATATGTCTCATACCCCATTGTGGCCCCTCTCCGTGGCTTCTGTCACTTTATGCTACCTTTAGCAGTATTCCATTCAAAAAAGCTTTAGCTTCTTTCCCTGTAACTGTTGCTATCGATTTATTTTAATTAGCTCCTATGTCTAGAAATCTCAAAGTATTGTTTACATGGTCTAAAAAGCATGCAGAGTATGAGAGTGGATGGGTGACTTTGTGTGGACAGATATGAATGAACACATTCTTAATACAGATATACCACAGAGCTTCACGTTTTACTGACACTAATTGTATGTTGTTATCCTTCCAGCCTTTACCTGTAAATAAAAGTCTTTTAGTCATCTTTGCTTTTTCTACTACTACTACTAATAACCACTAATAACCATTTGTTAACCAGATAGCCCACTGGACACACAATCCCTGAAAAGGGACTGTGTGTCCAGTGGGCACACAGTCTGTTTTCAGGGTTGATCCAGGAGCAATGTCTGATTAATGACTTCTCCAAAGTGACTCAGCAGGCAAATGAAGGCTGCAGGAATCAAACCCTGTACCACAGGAACTGCAGTTCACAGCCTTAATACACTGCACCTTTTGCCAGCTGGAACAGTAACACTAAAGACATAAGACAAACATCGTATGTTATTTTGCATTGCTTTAAGGTCCACATTCCAGTGCTACTCATGTTATGCCACTAAATTCCGGAATAGTGGTGTACATGCTGGGAACACAGGAAATACTAGTCTTCATTAATGTCTCTGCCATGTGAGGTGTATGCTGGGATCTCCAGAAGTATAATCATTATTGCATGTGAGGTGTATGCTTGCACCACTGGACATTGCAGGTTTCATGTGCCCCTACACCAAATAAACTGTTGCTTGGTCAGTAGCATCAGAAATGTCACAGTTGATAAATTCATATATCAGGACTGGTTTATGTTGATATCAGTGGAAACAGAGTGTATGCTGGAGGACAGGAAACAGTGGTTCATACATAAATGTATGAAGTTAGTTTGGTCCTAGGACCACCAGAAACAATGTAGTTTATGCATAAATGTATGATGTGAGGTATGTGTTGGGAACACAGAAATGCCATGACGCATATTTCTGTGTACTTAGTGAACTGTCTGCTAAGAGCATTTTAAGGACATTAATTTTATTATCCCTATATTTTGTAGTGTATATGCTAGGATAGCAGGAAATGCCATGATTTATTTGTCCCTGTAACCAATTAATTCTCTGTTGGGATCACCAGAGTAGGTGCCATGGTTTATGCACCACTATATCAAATGGGCTGTATCCTGGGGTCACTGTAAATGACTGGGTTCATGCATTTGAAGTGAGGTGCATGTTGGGATGACTGGAGATGCCCCAGTTTATCAAAATTACCAAGAGAGATGTTTACAGGGAGCATTGAAAATGCAGTGATTTAAACATCCCTGCTCTTGGTATGGTGCATCCTGGGATAGCCAAAACTACCAAAATTCATGTACCCCTGTAATGAGTAAAGAATATGCTGGGATCACCTGAGAGGCCATGATATATGCATCTCTGTTTAAGTACATGGTTCTTGTATCTCTGATTCAAATGAGGTGTTTGTTGGAAGCACAGTCATTGCCTTGGTTCAGTCATGTCTCTGCCAGGTTCAGGTAACTGCATGGCCATACCTGCTGAATTATCCAACATTCAGTCTTAGGTTCGTTGAGACCAAAATTCAAAACTACCACAGGGGAAAGGGCATTCTCCAGAACTGGCCCAGCACTCTGGAACAACTTACCAAAAGATATTAAAAATAGCAAATCACTGCAATACTTCACAGGCACTTTACTGGAACACTTACATAATGAAGCAAAATGTGACTGCTTTCTAAGTACTGGTTAAAAGATTCAACCATTTCAAATTATTTACAAGTCAGTTACTCTTTTAATTCTCTTAATTTTATTAGTCACTTATTTCTGGGATTGTTGATTTTATCTTCATCTTAATGCAATCTCATCCTAGTCTATAGTTTATTTAATTGATTTATATTGTTAAACCTTACTTGAACGGATAACCATTACCTGAAGGGTCTTTATCTCATTGCATTCCTTATTTATTAATATAATGTGTCTCTGTTACTTGTGTTATTGTATTAAGCTCCTAGGTTGTGATTGAAGATTCAGGAGAGCACCTCGCTTCACCTACCTGGTTAACAAATGGAAATAAATAAATGCTTTGAAGTAAATGACATAGGGTGCAATCTTATACTAAGTATGTTTATGTGTTTATTGCGCTTGTTTTACTTCCTAGGAGGCTGTTGGTTTATCTGCTATTAGTTGTAACTTGCTATATTGCCCTTTGCATCCCTTCTGTCAGGCCATCTGTTAATGTCTATGCATTCTAGGTAGCTTGTACCCTTGTATTTGCATATATAGTCAAGTGTGACTGTGTGAGGTACTGCCAGCTATGCCAGGAGAAGTAGGGCAGTGGAAGTATGGCATATCTGGCTGGAGTTTTGTAGAGAATTATATGTCATTTGTATATCAAACTGATTTGTACAGGTGCTTGTGATGAAAATGTATTTGTAAAGTTGCTTGTGTTAAAGAATGTGCCAACAGTGGGTCCTGCTGAACAGAAATGTAACCTGTATGTCAGACTGTATGGTAACTATTGAAATTAATATGTTGTAACAGAGGATACTGGAAGAGAAAAGGTTAACATCAGTCCAGCTAACTTGAAAAATATCCTGAAATTAAATTACTTAATTTAGGCCATAAAAATTGTATCTCACACCATACCTCTAAGGTGTACAGATTTTCGCAGAATGTCCAGATTTTTGCCCCATATTGTTGGTCCATTTCACATAAAATTGTGTTTTTTCTGGCAATCATTGAGGGTTAATGTCAGAAAATAATGACATACATTTGAGTTTCTGACTTCATATCATTCAGAAAATTCATTATAATGCAAAATCTGGGCTTTTGTCCTCCCAGTATTGATGACTTTGTCTAGATTTCTTGATCTAAGAGGTTGAGAAATATGTCTCACAGGTCTCAATGCAGCCAGAGACAAAACATCTATTTAATATTTTCATATTCTTTTTATTATTTATTATTAAATATATTTAAACTTTTCATTGTGGCTGGTCCTTTACAGAACATTTTAACCTTTAAGAGTACTTTATTTAGTGACACTGTGGCCACTCCTGAAGATCTTACTGCATTGGGCAAACAGTACCATTTGTGTTAATATTAATTCTACTCAGTGTAATTAGGCACCCTTGCAATAGCCTTCGAGTAGCTGGCTTTGGAGTGTCCTGATGGCCATATCTACCTTATAGTCTGGGCAGAGGGGTATAGCTAATAAATCTGTGCTGTCCTTTCCCAGGGGGGGTGTGTGTGTGTGTGTGTGTGTGTGTGTGTGTGTGTGTGTGTGTGTGTGTGTGTGTGTGTGTGAAAATCCAATCTCAAAGAGTCTGTTTGTTGGATACTTGGAGCAGGGACACAGAGCAATGGTTTCAAAGAGAGAGAATGGTGGAGGACTTGGCCTGGGACACTCTGCTGATGACTCGGCTCTATAGCTGTCCCAGTGGGGAATCTTATTGGGAGTGTGGAGAGAGAAGGGGGGGACTCAGACCCCAGACTGAGTATGATTCCAATGTGCTCTTAAGGGCAACTGTGTTTGGTTCAGAGAGCTACATCTGAAGTACTGTGTGTACCTATCTTTTTTCCAAGTGAATGTCCCTATAGGTGTCGGTGGTGAGGATTCGGTCTCCAGAGGAGGGATGTCACATCAAGTACTGAATCGAGTGAGTTAATGTGATGAATAAATGAACTCTGTTGAGCTTGTTAGTAACTCCTCATCGTCATCCTCATAGTCATCAACATTGTCATCAACCACCTTTTTCCCATTTTCTACATGGGGTCAGGGTGTCTTCTCAATTGTTGCAATGTCTCTGTCATTTCAGTGCCACTCTCCTACCTTTTTCAACAGTCATGCCTGATTGTCGCAGGTCTTATTAGTTGTAACTTTGTATTGTTTGTTGCTTGACTGTCACTGTTTGTTTGTGCTGACCGTGTCCTTGGATCAATATGCATGCTCAAATACTAAATTTTGTGAGTCATGATGAAGAGTGAACTCTCGTGAGCTTGTAGGTAACAGGATCAGTGGCTGGGCACTCTTCCTAGTGATATGTTTAATGACTTACTGGTTGTAGGCTGTGATGAAAAGGTCAATTTATACTTAAACAGGGCTTGATGTTGCTGGCAACATCTGCACATCTGTTATTCTCATAGCACCACTCTGATTTGACTCTGTTAAAAATACTTATATTTTGTAGGCTTTTGCTAGCTTTTCTATGGTTCCTTGTCATGTCGTTTATCACATATCTGACATGTACTACATATACTGTAGTCTGTAGTGAAGCAGAGCGTATTCATTCATCAGTGAAACTGATCAACACCTGTTCTGTAGTGTCAAAATAAATGATTTCAGTGATGTTTTATTGTTGTTATTATCATAATGTTTTTGTTTTTTTTTTTTTTTTTTGGAATCCATCATGCAGTTTATAGTTCATTTTGTGGCAGTTTAGGGTTGTTGTATGTTTTTTTTTTACTTGAACTCTGTTTGCAGTTCTATTTCACTCTTCTAGGGATCACAGTTTTGTATTTAGAGAGTGGAGTGGTGCTTGGACGTAGGTGGTATTTTCAGTTTCCCTGCGGTTTTGCAACAGTGGATGTGGCATATTTAAGTAGGGGATTGCATACCTGCAAAAAGTATTGTATCCATCCATCCATCCTCAACCCCTTTTTCCCATTTTGCACACACGTGTCGGGGAGAATTTGTGCTGTTGAGTTGTATTATTTCAGTGGTTTGGCTTTCTATCTGTGGTGTGCGATGTTGGGTTTAGTAGTGACATAAATCTTTACTAGTATGTCTTCTGTCCCTTGAAAGGAACACTGCTGCATCACTCATGCTTTTACCTCTGTGAATTAGACACGTGTTAGTGTACATTTGACACAAACAGCACTGTGTCATATGTGCCAGGTAGTAATTAATGTCTCCATTTACAAAAGGCCACAACTTAACATTTTATTCTGTCTGCACAATAGGTGGCAGTGAGAATGCAGAGGTGTCATAGCAGTGGTTTTGGTGAGAAGCAGCAATTTCCTTGTGGAATCAGATGTGGTCAGAGCTTGTTAGGAGTTGCACTGCTGGTGAAGTTGGTCATAAACTGAACCTGCAAGTAAGTCCCCCTAGTACTGACATGATGATCCATGTCCTGGATGAGTTCGCACCATTGGCCTTTGATTTGGAAAGTCCTTAGAAGAACCTGCCCCGATTGTCCAGAATTCAACTATCCCTGATAGGGAGAACAAGTTGAAATAAATCTAGGCAGTAGTTTATGGTTTTCAGAACACTTTGGTAATGGGATGTGTCTGTGTGCTTCACTGAAGTTGAAGACACTGTAACAGGGCAGTGTAAGTAATTGACTGAAGGGAGCAGACACGACTTCCTTAAAGTGTTCCTTGGGGCTGATTATGTCACTTGGCTTATTGCCATCTTTCTAACCTTCCTTCTTTCCGCCACTCCAATCCAGTGTACATAAAATGTAATATGTTATGTTTTAGCTAGCATTATTTGTTATGTTTTGTTTCTTTATTGATTTATGGCTGGGGAGGTGCATCTGTGGTTAGATGCAGATAGTTGTAAAAATCATGACATTCTGTTTGTCAGGATGTATTTCTCCTTCTAGGACATAAATCCAATCACATGTTGCACAAAACAAAAAGTGGTTAGTTAGTCGGTTTCTTGCCAGTACCTGTCACGTACCAGAAGACTGAAGACCATTCCAGACCTGTGTCAATATAGTTTCAGAGGACAAGAATAATACAGTATGGACTTCAGTTTAATTAAGGAGCACATAAGGACTGCTTACCGTCAGCAGTGCCTACTACAGGGTATTGGAGGTGCTGACTCACAGTAAGGTTTGCAGTGCAGCATATCCCAATCACTTGAAAAAGTCTATAATGTCCTTCACTGAAAAATGAAAAGTGCACTTTGGCCATCATGTGGTATTGTCTTTATAAGTCAGATACTGATCTCTGCACATACATATTTGCATACTGAAGTGGAATACATACAGTCATTGTATGTGTATCTATGTATAGTCTACCCTTGATACTCTGTACACATATACTTACAGACTACATGCCCATGCGCTTACGTGTATTGACTGCAGATACTGTTGTAGCAATAAACGTACCGTATGCAGACATATTTATGCACAGACACATTCAAAACTTACAGACTTGCATAGATATGCACTGCATACGTACATAATTTCAAATTCCATGCTTATACATGCATATATGCATACTTAGTGTGTCTGTATTTGCATTTGTACTGAAGTGCTGACATGCATGTACTGCCATGAATCCCATGGCTGTACACAGCACTTTCCTGGAGCTCTTATGACTGAATGTGGCACTATCTCTTAACCCATGGCTAAATCTGTTGCCTTCTGTGGTGCTAACTGGCCATATTACCCTCCCAAGTAACCTTTCCTATGTGTACTCTCTCCCAAGAGCATGCAAAGGTTACATATGATCTTTTGGGGCATTCTAGGAAACTGGCTTAAGGTGGCTGTTCTATACCTGCCCTGGATTCCCTTGGTTGTAGACTGTATGCTTTCAATGTCCCTAGAATGTAGGCAGTACTCTATTCCATAGGGCCTCATGACTGTACTGAGTTCTTTCCTATTGCCTGTATGGTATGTCAGCAACACACATCATTTTAGCTGTCCATATCTACAACTGTATTCAGTTCTCCTCTATGGCCTGTGTGGTCTGTTGACTACACACAGTACATTAGTTTCCATTTTCATGACTGTACTGAATTCTGTTGTATAGCCTGTGTGGCCTGTCAGCTACACACAGAACATTAACTGTCCATATCCATGACTGTTCTTGAGTTCTCTGCTTTGGCCTGTATGGTCTTCTGACTACGGACTGTATGTTAGCTATCCATCTCCACAGCTGTACTGAGCTCTCTCTCCTGTGGCCTGAATTGCCTGAGACTACACGCAGTATGTTAGCTGTCCATACACACAGTACATTAGCTGTCCATATCCACAACTGTACTGAGTTCTCTGCTGTGGCCTGTATGGCCAGTTGGATACACACAGTATGTTAGCTGTCCATCTCCATGACTATACTAAGTTCTTCCCTGTGGCCTGTATGGCCTGTTGACTACACAGTACATTAGCTGTCCATCTCCATGACTGTACTGAGTTTTGTCCTGTGGCCTTTTGACTACACACAGTATGTTAGCTGTCCATATCCATGACTATAATGAGATCTGTCTCCTGTTGCCTGTATGGTCTGTTGACTACACATAGTACTCTAGCTGTCCATTTCCATGACTGTATTCTGTTCTCTCCTATAGCCTGCATGACTTGTTGACTACACACAGTACGTTAGCTGTCCATATCCATGACTGTACTGAGTTCTCTCCTGTGACCTGTGTGGCCTTTTCACCACACACAGTACTTTAGCTGTTCTCATCCATGACTGTACAGAGTTTTGTCTTGTGGCCTGTCAAGTACACACAGTATGTCACCCGTCCTCCAGAAGTTCTTATTCCAGGGCTTCTTGCTTACATATTTTACACAGGGAACGTAAGAGCAGACCAAACCAAACAAAATTCTATGCATAGGGGATGCACGGTCCAAACCATATGCACGAAAAACAAAGACAGACCAGCAAGAGCAGAACCTAGGTTTGTCCTACACTGAAGAAGGCAGGTTATGCCGAAACCGGTCTGTTAATAAAAGGATTGATTTATTTGTTACATCCTTTTCTGCTCTTGCTGGTCTGTCTTTGTTTTTCAAACGTAAGAGCAGAGACATTGTTTCCTTATTCCAGGAGCTCCTTTCTGCATATGCTGTGTCTTCAGGTACCTCCACATGCACTATGTGTTTTCCTAGGGGCCCCTCACTACAGAGACTGAAAGTCTGTAATTCCATAATGTTTCTCTTTATGGTCTACATCCATAAACCAGCAGTGGGATTTACATTAGCTCTGCATCCTAAAGTGCTCAACAAGCCAGTACAGTGCGAATAAGGCCCCATAAGAACCTTGTAAACTTAAGTGAACCAGTCACATGGACGTGTTCACATGAGGAAGGGCAACTGGCCAATGTTTGTATACTTATGGAGAATACCTTTGTGTTTATGAGGACAATGCCTACAACTACAGAAAAAAATGTCTGAATTGATTTAGTTTTTATTTGGTCATTTGTTAAACTGGTAAGTGAAATGACCCTTGTAGCTCCTTTTCAGACATAGCCTAGGCCATGAGGGCAAAGCAGTACATATGGTTAGTTTAGGGTAGGTAGTTAGTCTAGGCAGCATGTCTTTGGAAGGTGGAAGGGGTTCACCTTGAGGAAATCCATATGGGTACTTGGGGTAAAAAAAGCATTGTCCACCAAGATGGCATCTGATGATTAAAACTGAACTTTTAGATTTAGCTGCCTAGTGTTGTCCCATAACCAAACCATTGCCACTCCTACCTGATTGTCTGTGCTTTTGCACATAAGTGCCTCTGTTTGTTATGCGAGTGGCATTCCAGTGTTTGAGAACTGCCCACCATCTGTTAACGTTTATACACGGGATGAGCTGTTACCATTATTTCTCTCTGATTACACTTAGGATGTCACTGAGTGTACAGGCATCTGTAGAGCACCCATCAAAGCGCACTATTCATTTGTGCAGATAATACAGTAGCATTGTGTAAAGCCACATGTAGGGAAACAAGACCTGCATCCTGTTCATACAGTATGATGAGCACATCTTATACAGATTTACAGAGTTCATTATTCAGTGCATATATCTTCTGCAGCACCATGCGCTGACATGTACACAGTGGTAAGGGCTGATACATGTAACACAGATTTACATGAACCTGTACTGTTAACTTGTACATGTTGTAAACACAGACACTGCACCATGAAAAGTCACTATAGCTGAAAGTTAGAAGGCAGATCTGCTGCTGCTAGATTGCCTTCCTATGTGTCGCAAATACCAGCACTTGTGTGATCCAAGGGGACATAGTCCACTGCTCCACTTTACCCTTAAATGATTTTATTGACTCTGCATGAGCTGTTCAATTCATTTCTGTGCTCTTTTAAGTAAATATGTCTTAGACACCACTGTTCTGCCATTGAATTTCAATATGTGTACACTTAGTGCGTCAACAAAGTATGTAGGCTGGCATTTCAAGAAAGATGAAATGACTAGGCCATTTTCTGAAGCATGATGTAATGGTAAATGTGCTGGTTTGGGCTGTGTTCTCTTTGCATGCTGTTTTGATAGGGAGTTAGATGCTGTACTATAAATCTGACAGGGAATAACATTTCTTTGAAACACATGGAAATCTGACTCTGCTGTTTCACTTCCCTTGGTCAGCGTATTATGCTCTGAATGAGACTTGTGTTTGCTTTAGAAACGTGCAAAAGGACAGCGACAATAATTTTTGTATGGCTGCTGTTTTTTGAATGATATATGTTGCTTTGAGGGTGTTTACTGACCTTAATCAAGTTTCTACCTGCATTTTGCCGGAGATGGTGAGCAAGTGTTAAGTAGCCAACAATTGCTTCTGTAGTGTTGAATTTCTGTCGCTAACCCCTGACTAACTTTCATTGTGTACCCTTCCAGCTGTATCCTCCAGCACTGCGTCAGACATGTGATGCGTCTCCTCCCAATACTGAAAACCTCAGAGGATGTAACCACAGCTGAAGCGAGTTTTGGCAGGCAGGTGATTTAGTTTAGAAGGGGCAGTTAAAAATAAAACTGAAAGAAAAACAAAAAGGAAGCCAAACAGCAATTTAGGTGTCTGGGGCCTAGGACTGCATAGTAATGCAGAACTGCCTGTTCCCCAGGACTACCTGTATTTCCTTAACAAGGGTTCTATGAAGCTGCATGCTCGATTGTGCTAGAACCACAGTTGATGAGCCGTATGTATGAAAGGGTCAGCACCACTGCAGCACATACCAAAGAAACATGATCTGATGCCTTTTTAATAGATTGTTTGGATGATAAGCCGCCTCCTGTCCTTCTCGTGTCTGCTTTAAGTTTGAAAGTCAGGAGTTAATCCTGGGAAAACTCTTCAGCTAAAGCTGGTGTGTCTGTCTAATACTCCATAGTGAAAATCAATGGACTGGCTAATTCCTCATCTAGTCTTAACACAGGCTTCCTTTTGGCTTTGCCTTCTGTCTCCTGATTCTTGGTGTCTTCCTCTCCCCCACCCTGCTCTACTTTCTGTTCAGAATGTTTGCACATGTATTCCTTGCCTTTTTTCCTACATCTTTTTTTCTACCATGCTTGCAGAGTGACAGTTAAACAGTAAGTGAATAACACAGAAGCAACTTGCTTGAAATGGTGTCTCTCTCTCTCTCTCTCTCTCTCTCTCTCTGTCCTTTCTTTCTCAAGTTGTGTCTGGAAGCCATGTCGGTGGCTTTGCTGCGCAAGTCTACTTAAGTGCTCACTAATTTTGACTCTAAATAAAGTTTGTTCCTAGCTATTTAGCTAACTAGCAGTTAGCCTTGTGAGTTAATATTTTTGATAGAAGTGGGGTTATTGGAAACTGAGTTCCCACACACATGTTCTGAAGATATAATGTGCCCCTTAAGCATAGCACTGTTCTGTTTCTTTGTCTTTTTTTGCTCAAAAGGTTTCACACTTAGCATGTTATAAAAATATTAGATGATTGTGGGTTCTAGCAATACACATGACAAATGGTTTCATATTCCTGTACTAATACTGCAGTGTTTCAGTGCAGAAAGATGTTTCATGCTTTACATAACATTCTTTCAATAGGGTTTTAATGCAGCATTCTATGTGCTTGTTGCATGGTAATTGCCAGTAATTAGGAAGGACGTTCCATGGTATGCTGGACATGATTGTCCTTCATCACTGTAAGTACAACTTTGACCCTTGAAAAGGGCTCATAGACCCAATGGGCTTTACGCAGTCAATACAAACTAGAAAATGACTGAAAAAAAAAAACAGAAAGTCATGTTTCCTTTACGTTTGACTCTGTAAACATTGGTGTTATGCATATGGCCTGACTAAGTAAGTAGAATGTGTAATAGTGAAGTAGAAGGCTTCAGGTCTGAATCCTTCCTTTTGCAGAAAAAGGGCAACTTTCTTAGAAGTTTTCCCCCTGAAGAAGGCATCCCTTTGCTTTTTACACTATAGCATAGTGCAGCAGAATTCAGTTTGTCACAGTGCTAGAATCCATGAGGTGCTTAAAAATAATAAAGGTGCAGATGTCTGTGTTACATAGTGTGAGATTTTTTTTTAGTCTCACTAAAGTTTGTTCCCTGTCAGCAGCTCTCTGTCAGATTTTGAACAGTTCAGTTGCGCTCCATGTGTCTTCCCCACGATGTAGCGGAGGAGAATTATGGCTTCCTTCTGTATTGCATGCTACCAATCTCCTCACTGAAAACAAAGCTGTGGTTGTTTCACTTGTTATAACATCTGAATGTAATGTTTTAAAATTTGCATATTTAAACCAGAGCACTGCAGTTGTAATAATGTGTTTAGCTGAAGCAAAAGTGTAAATAATATGACATCCTGGAACCAGGATATTTTGTTTTGATACTAAAATGCAGGCTGCCTGCTGGTACATGTTTAATTAGCTAAATTGTAGTAAGCCTTAAAAGTGGTGGCCAAGGGGCCTTTTCTCTAACAGTGTTCTTTGTCTTCTTGTTTCTTTACCTTCCTGACTGGGAGCCCTTTATTGTTATTAAGTCATAAATATTGCTTGTTATAGCCTAACATAATATTTTCCTTTTATAAAAACATCAATACATGTACTGTAAGGTAATGCATAGTCCAGTGATGGCAAACATGACACGTGTCAAAAGTGACACACCACAACATTTTGGGTGACATGCCAGCGATCACCAGCACCCGAGTTACCAAAGGCACTGCTTTTGTATTCGTTGCTCATGTGAGGTGCAATGAATTATTTTGTGCTAGGAGATTTTGACACACCAAACCCAAAAGGTATGCCATCACTGGCATAGTCACACCAGTGGGACAAGTTTTGCATCAAGTACCTACCAGATATTCATATATTATCCATCTTGTGCTGCTTTTTAAGGAACAGTCACAGAGTTTGTATGTATTTATCCTAATTAACAGAGGAATACACAGATGTATTTTACAGACTTCACTATGGCATATAAACACTACAAATTGCAGAAATCATTGCCAACAGCAGACCTGCACAGTTCTCAGTGGTAGGAACTCTGATTCCCAGCTCTATGGTTTGGGGGTTCAGTCTTGACATCTGATTCCATGTGCAAGGAGTTTGTATGTTCTCCCTGTGTTTGCATAGGTTTTGTCTGGGTACTTTGATTTCTTTCATCCTCCAAAAAACTTGCAGGTTGGGGTCAGCTGCTCTAAGTTGTACATATTTTTTGAATTTGAGTTGTGGCTGAAAAGGATCAGATGTGGACCAGTTCACTTACCCACTGAAGTAATAAACAGTTAAATGAAATTAACAATAACAATAATAATGCAATTACTGTGCTTGCTTGCTGGTTTTATGGAAATTAAAAGGCAGCCTTCTTAAATGACATCTGTGTACTTGAGTCTGCCTTTTCTGACACTACTTTTAAGCTCACTTTTTGCCTAAGACACTTTAAAAGGAACCGTGCTTCTTGGGAGCAAATCTTTTCATTTCCTGTTTTCTGTATCCTTGAAAGGACGATCAGTTTTGATGGGCCATCAGTACAAACTGGCCAGGGTAACTATAACCTAGCCAGTTAAGTTCCACAGCTGCTGCCATTTTATGTTTACTAGTTATGCATCTGTTGTGCCAGCATCAGTCTTTTACAACACTAGTCTGGCGATGTGAGGTATTGCCATCTTTGCCAGGGAGAATGGGCAGTGCATGTGTAACATATGCCAGCATAGCTAGCCAGAGTTTTGTGAATAATTTTGTGTCATTTGACTGTCACACTGACTGGTACTGATGCTTGTTTTAAAAGTGTATCAACAGTGTTATTATAGCTGATTAAATGTTTATGTTTAAACAAAGAATTCTGGAAGGGAAGAGTAGAAGTTTTTGAAATTGTTCTATAGCTTTCAGTTACTATAACAGATCTTAGCAAAGCTCTGAATGTGTATTGAACCAGCGTCAGGTGATCAAATGTGATGTCATTCTATAACCAACACTGAGAGAATGGACTTCTCACAGCAAGTTTGTTTTCTTTTGAACCTGATATAAAGATCTATGACAGTTATCACAGTTAGCTGAGTTAGTTCATTTCAGTGTTAGTTAGAAGCTCATCACCTTGCCTTGTGGAAGTAAGCATCTCAGCATGCTGTCTTGCCTTGCTGTATTAATTAAGTTAGCTAGGGAACAGTTTTTCTTTTAGACAGTCAGGAAATATAGTGAAATTAGTTAAATAGTGTTTTTATGCATCTGTTTGAATCTGTCCAACTATATTAATTTCTCCTCTGATTGAAACTCTGCTGTTTATTGTACTTAGATATTTAGTATTCTCATGTTTTTCTATTTTATTTATGATTAAATATTTTATACCTTTCATTGTGGCCGGCCTTTTAGAGAATACTTTTAACAGCTTGAGAGTACTTGTGCTTATTTTAGTTACGTCTTGGCCACTTTGAAAAGCCTTGTTGCTTTGGTTACACTCTACCATTTATATTTGTATTGATTTTACTCAGTGTAATTGGATACCCTTGTAAGAGCCTGAGAGTGGTTGACTGGTGGCAGTGTGGTTACCTTGTAGTCTGGGCAGAAGGGGTACAGCTAGTAAATCTGTATCTGCCTTTCCCAGGAGTATGTGTGAAAATCAAATACCCAGGTGTGGTTGTGTCAGCTACTTGGAACTGGGACACATTGCTCCAAAGTGAGTCTTGTTTGGGATCTGAAGAGACAGAGAGTCCAGTCCCACGTCTGGAGTGTGTTCCCTGTGTGCTCTTGGGGGAAACTGTGCTTGATGCAAAGAGCTGCATTTGAAAGTACTGTGTAAATCCATGCCTGTTCTTAGTGACCCTATCTCACTGGTGTCCATGGTGAGGATTGAAGCTCCTAGATTACTGGCCCAGGGTAGACAGGTCATCACAACTGGTATTATTTACATAGGTAGTATCTTTACCTAGGTGACATGAGGTAAAGAGGAGTAAATACCAACTAGGAAAACAATAGAAGCTGAACATGGTTACATTTAACTTGAAGTTATCTTTTGGAAGGGTAATGAAATGATCATTGTCTGCATTCATGGCCCTGTGAAATCCTACCTGACTTAGATTTGCACTTCCTTCTTTTATCCCAGTTATCTTTCCATAAATGCAATCAGTCTGTGAGTACATTTGGTATGAAAATGCCTTTGTACTTACTGCATGTTTGGTAACAGTGGATGGAGAAATAATTTCTTGTCTGCCCAGGAAATGTACTTTTTATTGTCTGGCAACCTTAAGACCTGTGAGACACAAGTGTTTTTTTAAGGATGATCAGAGAGCTTTTTCCTGCTCAAAGTGACTTGCTTCGTTATGCATAGTTTGCAAGTAGAAGTTAGAGGAATCAAACCTTGTTCTATGGAATGTACTGTTATCCTGAGCAGTTCTTTTGGGCCTAATCTTCAGCTCAGGCTCTAAGTAAATAAATAAAAAATACACAGGCCACTTAGTCAGTAAAACTCAAATAAGTATTTGTGTGTGTGTGTGTGTGTGTGTGTGTGTGTGTGTGTGTGTGTGTGTGTGTGTGTGTGTGTGTGTGTGTGTGTGTGTGTGTGTGTGTGTAAATAAAGTTCCCTACTCCACTCATTGTACCATGATGGGTGTTTTAGCTGTCCTTTCTTAAAACTGCATTTGTTACAGCTTGTCCTTTATCTTCTTGAAGTGAGATGTAACAGGGAAGTGGACAGATTTTTTTTGCTCTTTTTTTTTTTTTTAAGAAATTGAAGGCAGGAACATGATTAAAAGGAAGCAGTCTGCAGTTAGTGTTTTGTGGTGCACACCATAGTTTCATCTAATTTTAGTCCATAGTCTAGTGTGAACCACAACTCAGCAGAAAAGCCACTTCTGTTTACAGCTCTCTAGGACCTGTAATTAATGTATGCAGCTTTTCAGTTAGTGGTAGTGATTTACACCCACCAACCAGAGTGTAGGGTTTTTAGCTATCTAGCAAGAGTCAAGATTTGCAGCAGTTAAATCGTAATTGCACAAGCTTGTACTGACGCGGTTCTGTAGTGAAGTGGTTAAGATTCTGATTTTATAATCTAAAGGTTCTGAGTTCAAGCCTTGCTTTGGTAGTATATTCCCGTGTTAAGGAGCTTTCTCTCTGGCTCATTGTGTTAATGCAGCAAGTTATAAGACCTATAAGAAGCAGTAATTATATGAGGACAGACAGTTGTTGTGCTTGCTGTGGCATCCCATTCATAATAATAATGAGCATGTTTATTTTTTTTTTACCCCTTCTGTTTTTCTTTTTATATAACCCTAGTCAGAATTTGACAAGTCTGGATCACTTCCTTAACTTGGAAACTAACAACATCCAGTATAATGCAGCTTTATAAAATGTATTTAATTTGCATTAGTATGATTTTAAATTTTTTACAGAAACTGCTATATTCAGTTTCAGTTCTGCAACTTTGGGTGCTGGTGTGGCTACCTGGCTGAAGTTACTTGTGGATTATGGGTGAGGAATCCCAAACTCCAGGTGCACAGTAGCATTGCCATTACTGTTGGACAGAACTGGCAATGCTTTTTTGTCTCCTTTGTCCGCCATCTTCTTTTTAACCTGTAATTTCCAACACCCTTGCAACTTGCTACCCTAAGCCAGTTGCATTCTGTACTGCTTCCTGCTTCTCCACACTATTCATTCTCTGACATAATGCCTACACTATTTTTTTTCATGTGTGTAACCAAAACATCATTGTGCTGTGAACTGCAGATGGTATGTTAGCTTTTCTCCTTGTAGTATTATTTAGCTAAAGACAACCAAGAAGGCATGGTAATGATTGTTGACAGTTGCTGGAGAGCCAGTGGTGATGGAATGTTAGGGACTACTGTCATGTTATTCTGAGATTTTAAGTGGGATCGGAAAAGGATGCTACTAGAAACCAGATAGGAGAAAGGGAAAGGAAACATGTGAGAATTGTTTTGTATGGCATTATGAAGTGCTACAGTAATTTAACTGATTTTGATAAAAAAAGAAACAATGGCACTGGGGCTCATGTACTCTGAAAAAAAATCCTGTGTACAGTTAAATAGAGGAAATTATAACCCTGAAAGTTAAAACAACCAGTTGTTGCTTTAGAAACATTGGAAAACACGGTTGAAATCCAAAATTCCCGTCTGCATACATTTTGTCCAAGAGCATGTCTTTTGACCGTATGTTTCCATGCTACACTTGGAAATGAGCTTCATTTCATTGTGACTTTCCATACCAGATATTGTAAAATACAAGTATATAACTAAATAAATAAATTAATCACTTCTTAAAGGCATTCGATTGTTTTTATTTATGTTCTTTTTTTAAATACTACAATTGACAAAAAAAGGACCTGGCCATTGTTTGATCCTCGATGCCACTGTAGTGCTATTGGGCTGGAAGAGGTCTCTTTGAAAGATTCATAGTGATAATGTACAAAAATTTGATTGCAGAGTCTTGCAAATGCTTAATTAAGCAAACTGGCCAATATGTGCCTAAGCTTTCTATGGTGTCTTGACAAGATTTGGGCCCTAGATCTTTGCCATGTTACCTTCTTCCACACAGCATTCCAAACACAAGTAGAAGGGTCAGTAGCAATGTTCTCTGAAATCAGTAGATAAAGATGTGAGTCCTTTATTTCATTTCTTTGATAATGCAATTAAGTAGAACATTTCTGCAAAGTTAAAACATTTTGTTTCCAACAAGAGAATGTGCTTCAGCAGAATTTAGTTGTTAAGTGAGTAAAAGCATATGGAGCAGAGTAATTTGCTTAGGATCATATGGCTGAAGTCTGCTTTGTCCAGTAAACATTTTTTGCCCAAAGTGTTTACCCAATTTTATATTCCCAGTTTAGTAGCTACGTTTCTACCCCCTTTGCCTTACCTTTTAGAAGTAGTGTAGTCATGCTAGCAGCATGTGATAGCAGGGGTCCCACTACTAGTTCTTGCCCTGCAGTTAGTTAATATCCTGTTAAGGATTGAGGGTTGGCATAATGGTTAAGGCCCTTACCTCGCAGACACCTATTACAGAATTTGATTCTCACCTTTTACCCATGAACCTCTGTTATAAGAATGGGCTTGATAGTAAATGTATCTACCTCACAGCTCCAGGGTCTGGGTTCATTTCTGATCTCTGGTGGTTTCTGTGTGGAGTCTGCATGTCCTCTCACTGTATTTATTTGTGTTTACTTTGGGTACTCCTCATTTCTTTACAGTTCCCACAAACGTGCCCTCGGATTGCATACTTGCCTTTGTGGCCTGGAATGTGGATGAGAAGGAGTCACAAAGGGCCAGTTCACTTATGTGATTAACAAAGAACATTTAAATAATAAAACTATTATCCAAATGTAGTGGGTACCACTGAAACTTCTGGGCAGGAATCCTGTTTTGTAGGTATTGGGCCCAGTTCCAAATGAATTGCTTTCAGTGTAAGTGACTTAATCTGATGTAAACCTGCCCTAATTCGAAAATACTTGATGTCATGTGTAAGTAACTTATTCCAATGTAGACACTGGAGTTAGCCACATACAATGAGAGCAAGTCTTTTGGAATCCAGGCCCGCTGTAAGCTTGCTTCATATAGATGTTTTTTATACTGGAGCAAGTAACTTACATGTGACCAAGTCTTTTGAAATTTGCCCTGTTGTATGTAGAACTAGTGATGTCATAATTATCATTCTTATTCTAGTAGTTTCTCACAGTTGCCTGCCATTGTATGTAATGTTGTTACATCTCTCATTTTCGTAACTGTCTCCTTACTGCTGTTATTTTACTAAATTACTTTTCCTACAGTTGACGTTCTTCTAAGAATGGCACAGAATTGTAGCTATCAGTTGTGTTACAGTGTGTTGAATCTGAAAATTCCAGGAAAGAATGTCTGAACGACTTTGAAAAGCACATTTCAACAGCCATTCTCTGCAAGGGCTTGCTCTAGTTACCCCTTATTATTCATACTCCTACTTCTCATTGCTAGGGGTAAGAATTAATTTCCCTCACAATTCAAAAATTCAGTCTCAGAATTTCCTTGTTGCTGAATCGAATGTTTAGCTGTAAAATTTCCATTTCTTCAGTGGCAGGTGATTATATCAGGCACACTAAAGAAGCAAACAATATGCAAAAGAAAGTAATAGGTTATATAATACATATTGTAACAGATACTGTGTTATGTTGTAGCACAGTGGTGGAAGTTAAATTGGAGTGTAGTGTATAATAAAATGTAAAGGAGCAGATGATTTTAATTTATATAAGTATTTTCATCGTGTGTTGTTTAACAGAGAGTGAATTGTACTCTGATAAGTACCTAAAAAAATTGAGTATTATAGTCATGATAAATGTCAGTGGCTCAACAGGTAGGACACTTGTCTTTGGTGCTGGGAGGTCAGAAGACTATGGGTTCTAGTCTGCTCCAAGGTGCTTGCATTCATATTTCCAATACTAACGTTGCAGTATATCATATCATAAGAGGGAGGTGGCTGTGCACTCCTGAGTATACAGGATTTTAAACTGGAGTGTAGTGTAATTGTAAGTGGCTGACTTTGGTGATAGATTAGGTGGATGTAAAAGATCTCACAGCACATATCAAAAAGAGTAGAAGATGTTCCCTGATGTCCTGACCAAATTCTTCCTAATCAGTATGAGTACCACCTCAAGTTTCCCCTGAGAAGGAGGGACTGCTGGTCTACTGGGACTAACTTGGTGAACAGTATAAATGTAAAATAGGATAAAGATTTTAAGGGAAGTGCTTAAGAGGAAAGTGAGAGTAACCCAGATTTCTGAAACAGCTCTGGGTGAATGATTACTTGAAGTAGCTGAAGAGAAGTTTGCAAAAGAAGTCTGAGAGGGATGGGGTCTAGCACCTGCAGAAGTGCTATTCCATACACCTGGGACCAATTCTATGTAGGTATACTTAGAAAATGAGATATATTAATTGGGGGGGGGGGTCTTTGTAAAGTGTTACAGACTTGCGTTTTGTATCTCAAGTATATATACCAAGGGGTGAATAGAAGTTGCAATATAAACATTTTAGATATAGCCTAACTTAAAGGTTGTTTTGTCATTTATAGGGGGAGTATTCGATGTAAGGTGGAGTGTACAGTGGTGGGTCATAGGGTCAGGAGGGGAGATGAGGCTTCAGATTTTTGTAGGGCATAGGCAAGCTTTGGAATTTAAATTTGCTTTGCTGTGGATTTTCATGTGTCAGGTGTAAGTGCTTGTTCATGTTTTAGTTCTGTGAGAAACATTTTGTTGGTGCAGTTAACACATGTATGAAAAGAGAGGGTTACCTGGTAACACTGGGTTAGTTTTGGAAACGTTTGTCTGCAAGTAGTTGTTGAGTAACAAAGGTTTGATAAAATTAGCCTGAAGTGCGTTTGGAAGTTCAAGATAATGTCATTTTAGCAAAAGGAGGTCATCAACATAAGGTTATTTATAAGATAAGAAAGAAAGAAAGAAAGAAGACTTAGCTCAGATGTGATCCTTGTAAAAATCCTGATGAAGATGCCCCTACCATAGTGGTTGAGCCACTGCAGTGCTCTTGGATGTACCTGCCTTTAAAGTAATAGTTGGTCCATAGCAAAAGTTTAATTTGTAATGCCTAAGGTTCATCATTTAGACAGCTGAAGAATACCCCAAAACAAAGACCTGTGCTCCTGATAAGGAAATTGCGATCAGCAGCTTGGAAAATGCCACAGACTCTGTTAAAAGAGGGTTGAAAACCACGTTTATTTCTTTTAAGTTAGTAGTGGTCATCAGTGAAGGTATTTTTTTATGTAATTTAATGTTCAAATGACTTTAAAAGTTGGGGAAAGTTCACTGTTGGTCTAAAATGTTCAGAAAAATATAGGTTTAGTTTTTTTATTGTCTCTGCTGCTTGCCACACATATGGTCTTGTTCCTTAGCACAGCAAAGGTTAAATATTTGTGAAATAGTTTTGCAGTGTAAGTGACTAGTTTTCTTTCTGTAAAATTAAGTGCCTTGCTCTGTTAGGGTAGCACTGCTTGTACTTCTGGAGATTAAATGTACAAAGCGCTAGGAAGAGTTGACCTGTGGCATTACTACTGCTCTGTTCTGGAGTTCGGTGTTGGCTACTTCACCACTTCACAGAGCGAATACATCTTTACAGCTTACAGGAAAGAAATGTCCAGGCTGACCTGCTGCTGACAGTCAGGAGGTCTGCTGTATGATGTTTTAGGTTTGAAAATGTCCCTAGGGTAACCTAGATGAGCCAGAGAAAAAAAGGTGGACAGCCATTCTTCTCAGTGTTGGGATAGAGGGGGTCTCTGATGGATAGTATCGTGGAAATATGGCTTCTCTGATGCATCATTATAGTTTAACATCATGGACAGTTGTCGTAGTATCCCCCTCACACACACACACACACACACACACACACACACACACACACACACACACACACACACACACCGACACTTAGATGGCTTTTACTGTTGGCATTTAGGGAAGAGCAGTCAGCTTCTGGACAACAGCCTGAATGTTGGACTTTATGAAATCCACCATTACCCTGTCTCCCTCCCTGAACAATATAGCTAAACATTTGTCACATTCTTTCCCTATGAATCTGTGAAACTCACCATTACCCTGTTTACATGGGAAATTAGAAGGGTTACATGCCCTTGTTATCTAATTGAAACTTAGACTGCGTTCATTTAAATGTGAAACCCTGACCCTGTTGAGTGTTTTTACTAGGTTTTCTGGAGTGTCAGGATGCAGTCTGGCCAGTGGAGAAATAAGGATATGTGCTGGTTTTGAAGGTCTCTTGAGGCTAGAGAGCTGAGTAAAGCTGTAATGAGGGCTTTAAAGAGGGCGACCAGCATTAGAGCAGGTAGGGTACTAAACTTCTTCAAACATCACTTGACATGAGAATTGAAACTGTGGCCTTGTGTAGGGATTCAGCAAATGAGAGGAAGGATGGCATTGTTGAACTCCCAAAGTTTTTTGATAACCAGCTTAGTCTTTAGGTTCATAGGTGTGTACTAGGCTAATGGCCCTGGAGCCTTTTACAACCCTGGCCTATAGGATTACCTTGGCATCATGCACCCTACCTTAGTTCCTAGAGCCTCTGTCGAGTAGAGTCACTTGAGTGATCCCCGAGGGGGATCTTCTGTTTCCCATCCACTCATCAGGATTTCTCTTGAAGAGGGCCAGTGAGGCGCTCCACTTGACATGTATGGGAAGCCTATTCCATAGCATGGGCAGTCTCTGAGTTATGAACTTGTCGCTCCAGCTTGTTCTGTTGATTGTGGTAATAAGGTTGGGGTTTCTGGAGCATGTAGTGTGTAGGGATTTGGATTTCTTTAGATGTAGCATTTCTAACAGAGCTGGGTCAGACATGGCTTTGTAAGTCAAGCAGAGATCACCTCTAAGTAGACGATATGAGACAGAGAATAGTTGGAGTTTGTTAAGTCATTCCATATAGGACAAGTGTTTAAGGTCTAGGATCCTCTTTGTGAGGTACTTTTGCCGCCTCTCCAGTTGTTGCAAGTGTCTAGTGAGGTACATGCCAAATAGGGCATTGTACTCAATGATTGGCCTAATGAGGGAAGAGTAGAGGGAGACAATGACTTCTTTCTTCCTGGATGCAAAACCCTTAGTAATGAGATGTGCCACATAGTAGGACTTTCTGACCACAGTGGCAATGTGGTGGTCAAAAGAGAGGCTGCTGTCAAGCTGTGTTCCCAGATCTCTTATGACGCCTTTAGTGTTCAGTGGATTACCATCGAGGTGGTAATATAGGAACCAGGTTTTTCCCAAAGGGGATGACAACACATTTTTTGGCATTGGGCTTAAGGCTATGGTTCTGACACCAGTCTTAATGTCTCTCAGTCTTTCTTACTGTAATTATTTGTTTACTTGATAGCCAAGGTCTTTTCGTAGCTGTGACTTAAACCACTGCTTTGTGACTTAACTGGCTGCAGTAAAATGAAGGGTTCCCAAGTGGTGGTTTAAAAAGCTTTCCAGGTCACAGCAGGGAAAGAATATAACATATGTCTTGTTACATTTTTCAGGGAGGGAAGTGAGGGTATAAAAACTTTTATCTATACCTTTCAACTGTCCAGATTTTTGCCTCATATCTTTCATCTGTTTTTCATAAAATGTGTGGTTTTCTGGCAAATCACTAAGGATTGAAGTCATTAAATAATGACATACATTTGAGTTTCACATGTGTTTCACACTAAACAGCCTTCAGAAAATCCATCCTAACACAAATCCAAGTATTCTAGCAAGTTTATAGTTTTATAAGAGCAATATTTAAAATCTGTCCTTATGTTTTGGCCTTTGCCCCCCATTATTTCAGGTTCTGTCCAGATTTCTTCCATGAAGAAGATAAAAGGTATGCTTTTATCACTGAATGCATATGTACATATATTTGAATGCAGAAGTGGAAAAAAAATCTTATAGCTTGTAGGTGAGTTTTCCGTGTGATAGCTGGTATCAAACTTACAAAGTCTTTTGTTCAGCGATCTGGTTTGCAACAGGATCATTTTAAGTACACTGTTCTTAGACTACAAAAGATGTGAAAACAGAGCAGTAAACAGTGTACCTGAAAAGAGGAATATTGGAAGAGTGGGGATTCGAGGAACTATCACACTGATACCTTCAACCAGCAGACTAATAAAGTGCTACCATAAATTAGCTCAAGCAAGCATGCGCTCATCACAGGAAGCACAGACGGGAGCAGCCTGAAGAGTGCTTTGTTCTTCTCCTGTCTGCTCCTAGGCTGTCTTCTGAAGTGCTAGCAGTAAAATATGGTTCCCTGTAGCAGAGTTCGGCTGATGCACTGAGCTATGGGCCCAGTGAGCAGTGTCAGTGTATTAAATGCTAGTTTGAGAGCAGAGGAGAGTAGTATATCACTGAAGAGAGATAAGCAAAATTCTCTGATTGTGGATCAATAAAGGTTAGTGACATCATATCTCAAAGTGAGGGAGTGAGTGAGAGAGACAGCATTAGCAAGCAAGGAAGAGAGAGAGGCAGACTTTTCTCTAAGCCATTTATCAGATATGGGATTCAGAGAAGGTTTAACCCCTTCTTGTCTAAGGAGTTGCATTCTCTGTTGTATTAAAATGATTGAGGGAAAACAGTTATGCTCCAACCATGACTTTACACTATTCTTGGGGTTTGTTGTGAGTTGTGGACTTGTTCAGTAGTTGGTCATGTGACTGTAGAAGGCTGTATAGCACCCGCACATCTGAGGACGAACCTAGGATAGTGGGATGTTTCATGTTTTGATTTCAGGGCTCACCTCGCAGTTTACCTAACCAGCTGGCTCTAAACACAAAATGGATTCTCAGATGCATTGAAACTGTTGATTGATTTGTGTCCTTGTCTGGCCTTTTGTAGAATCACTTTCAGAGTGATTCACTTGTAATTATGTAGGGTCATTGCAGTCAGACATGGCAACCGACTGTTGTGTTTTCCTAGCCACAAATGACACAGATAAAAATGTTTGCAGTCTTGCTTCTGGAAGCTTAACCTTGTTGCTGAACCTGGGTTGCAGAATGAAAGGCTGATTGCACTGATGGGTGGGGCTGCATGCCCACTCATAAAGCACAAGAGAAATAACAGCAGCTGACCTGGTCACTCAGTGGCTCCTCCTGTGCCTGTGATGGACTCTTGCAATTCTAAGTCATAGTCCTATACACTCTGGTGAGTGCCGCTGTTTCTGTTTTGTATATTATTTTCTCACTGCCCATATTGATAGGTTGTAAGCTGAACACAGAGATGATGACATCAGGAAAGACAAGCTGCTCTAACTTTGTTTGAGCTGGAAATGAGTGCAGCGATTGGAAGGCCCTTAAAGTCATCTGATAATGTTTATAAATGTCGTGGAAGCCTTCCAGATTTACACTAAGCTCAAGTCAGATAAACACAATGTTTTTCTAATGTTCATATCAGATTACTTGAATCAGCTAGCAAAACATTGTTTCTTTTGTGAGAGTGAGCTGGAATAGCAGGGATAGCTGCTGGGGTTTGGGGGTAGCCGGATTTCTTTGTAGCTGCACAACCTACATTATTTTGCAACCATTCTCTCATAGCAGATACACCTTTTTTGGCTTCAGACTCATGTTAGTGCTTTGGTGGATGCTTTTCAAGACAGATCCATGCAAATACTGTGAAGCACAACTTACTATTTCAGATGCTGGGTACTTTATTAGCTATTATTTGGCAACAAATGTGTTTAGTTATTGTATTTTCTTTACCTTGCATTTGTCAAACACTATGTTGTATCTCAAGTGCAGCATCTCATTTTTAGGGATGTCCTCTGCCTATGTAAGCTTCTATGTAGAGTAAGCAGCAGACAGTGGTCAGGCTCCATCAGTTGGAACAAATAACCTTACATGGGAATTTGAATTTGCTTTTTTTTTCTGGTTCATAGTGCCTGTCTTACGTAACTGGCCAACCAACATTTTCAGGTTTAGAGACCTGATCACTCATTTTAATTTGCTGGAGTGTCTGCACATCTTTTTGGAAGCAAAGGTGTCATTTTTAAAGTATAGTAATGTGAGGGAGAGGGGGGAAAAAAACAAGAGCGGGGATTGCTTGCCTTTTTCCTCTTTTACTTTTAAGCAACATACTTAAACTGGGATTTGATTAAAAAAATGTCATCAACAGGAGTGCCTGTGCACACATTAGGTAATACATGGCACTGCATGTTTGAAGCTAGATTTATAGTCACGTTGGACAGTTTATGAGACAAAAATGGTACCAGTTTTTATGTTATTTCAGCCAGAGAAATTGACTTTGTTTTCCAGAGCTGCAGGGATTACTGCAGTGGATGTGAGGGGATTTGATTCCATGCTGAGGGTCAGCTACTGCAGGTAATGGCTGTTAGAAACTGCTTGATGTTAGCTGGCAGTTGTGTGACTGATTTGCAGGTAAAAGGAGATATATTTCTTTGAGAGAGTGGTGAAGTCCTAGAATGCATAAGTGGAAAGAATGGTGAATGATTAGTTGTAGGGCACAGGAGAGCTCAGGATACACAGAACAAAGAGTATAGCATCAGAAGCTAAAGGTCAGCTGCAGACTACTGTTACTTGTTGATTAGGTAAATGATCTGATTTGAAGACCTTTAGGGTCAGACTGCAGGACTTGAATGGAATTGCTGGGACAGATGCCTTCTGCTGTCATCATATGTGTATACTTTTGCCAAGAAAAAAGACAGTGAGTTAGTGTACTGCTAAACCAGTCAAGTGGTTATCTCAGGCAGTCTCTGGACCAAATCTGAAATTTTTGCTAATAATGTCAACATGCAAGTCTTGGGACGTCACTGCATTCATTAAAAACCCTCTTTTACTGGGCAGTGGGTTTGGTATGTGTATCTAGTTACTGCATCAACTGAGTACATGAAATAAATGTAATTTAGTTTGGTGTGTGTGTGTGTGTGTCACACACACACACACACACACACACACACACACACACACACACACACACACACACACACACACACATATACATGTGCATACGTACTACAGTGCACTTCTGGACAGGTAGACAGATATGGATATTTAAACATGAGCGCTTCAAGGTTAAGCTGATGCTGTGGCACACTGTACTAAGCTGATGCTGTGGCATACTGTACTAAGCTGATGCTGTGGCATACTGTACTAAGCCGATGCTGTGGCACACTGTATTAAGCTGATGCTGTAGCATACTGTACTAAGCTGATGCTGTGGCATACTGTACTAAGCTGATGCTGTGGCACACTGTACTAAGCTGATGCTGTGGCACACTGTACTAAGCTGATGCTGTGGCATACTGTACTAAGCTGATGCTGTGGCACACTGTATTAAGCTGATGCTGTGGCATACTGTACTAAGCTGATGCTGTGGCACACTGTACTAAGCTGATGCTGTGGCATACTGTACTAAGCTGATGCTGTGGCATACTTTACTAACCTGATGCTGTGGCACACTGTTTGGAATCCACTTGGAGACTTTTCCCCTTGCATTGTCCATGTGACATCTGTACTCTATCATTTTAAGAGTACTTGGAGGCTGTGAGGTGGTTTTCATTAGGGCAGGCTAGGTTTCTAAATGTTAGAATTACAAACCATGAGCTTTGTGCCAAAGACTTATGTGGTGGAGTTGGGAGAGTGTGGCAATATGGGTAAGGGGGTAGGGAGCTGGAGGACACAGTCATCAAATCTTTTGTTGTTTTTAAAAATTTTTAATCTGACTAAATGTTCCTAAGGGACCACTAGCCCTCTACACTTTGGTCTTTGTTTATGGATGAGACACTCTGGCTGCTCTATATTTCTGATTTCAGTATGACATTTCAGAATGTCACTGCACCCCAGCTATGAGACCCCCCCCCCAAAAAAAATGTTGCATAGACCCTTATTGCAATAACTACAGAAATATCACTTTTTGTATATTGTTCACTCACTGGAGAGAGGTTCACCTGTCTTTATTGTTTGAACACTCGTTTATCCAGATGGCTATTAAAACACTTGGAATGGAAGCCTTTAGTTATGTTTGAGTTGCTGTGAAAAACAGAGTCAGAAGGAAGCTAGGAAGAGATATGCCTTATGGGAAAGAGTTGAAGTGCTACTTCTAAAAAAGTAAGTGGGGTGGAAGATGGTAGGTGCTAGTGGTGTGCTGGCTGATGTGTTGAACTGTGAGCTGAGCAGTAGGTTTGAATCTTTCCAGAGTTTACTTTGTTACACTGGATGAAGAACTTACTGTGTCTTTGTTTGTCCTGTTACACTTGACAGTGGCTTTTTTGTGTGCTGTAATCAAGCTGCTGGGCAGGCCATGGAGATTCAGCTATGAATCCATAACAAGAGTGAAGAAGCAAATAAGTACTAGTGATGATCCTAAGTGAATGTTAGCAGTCTAAGCTTGTGATCTAGCATTGTTTGATTGGACAGTGTCTGAACAGGGAAGTATGCTGTTAGCAGGAAGCCTGGATTACTCTGTGATTACTGGGCTGTCAATACTGGTGAATTGAGTCAGCGCCAGCTGCTACAACACACAGAAACACTTATCTCACTACAGCGGCTTATTGAGAAGCCAATAGCAATTTGAGGCCTGACAGCCGACGTCAAATACCTTTGCTGAGATGCAGACTGCTGTAATTCTGTTCAGTCTTGGTGAGTCTCAGGCAGCAGGCCCCACTTCAGAGAGTGGATGTCAAGTAATTTGGGTCCTGCAGTCTTTTTAACAGTACTGTATAGTGTCAAGTGTACTTATAATGTGTTTTTGTACACAGGGTGCGTTAGGTGCATGTGTCTTCAGGCACTAGAATAATCTTCAAGCATATTGATTTTTTACATTCAGGAATTACGCAAGTGAAACAGTAAGAAATGAAGAAGGTGGCCACTGGTATGGAGGTGAAAACAGAAAAAAGCGTTATCTTCAAGGAAATGTTACGCTCTATACTGGTTATTAACCATTTTGCACAAAAAAAGTTTCTTCAGTGGCATTCCAGCTCGAGATACTGACAGACAAGTTTTTTTTTCTAAGACTTTACTGGCAAGTTATGTCCCCTACTGTCTCCCAATAGATGTGCCACATTGTAGTGAAAAACAAAGTAATGTTATTATGTATTTTAAAAAGTTTGTAGTACTCTGCCATTCCTTCAGTCTAGATGCTTTACAGAGTGTGTAGAGTTGAAAGATATTCACACCAGTAGTTGTGGGAAGTTCATTTGCACTCCCGGACTACTTGTAGTCTTGAGTGGGGAAATCAGGGGACTCAAAAGTTAGACCTGAAGAAGAAGACAAAGCAAGACTGAACTTGAATCAGTTTACCATCGTTCCAGGTTTTGCTTGCATTGTCTTCTGTTCTTAGCTGACTTGCAGACTTTGTGATACAGATTTTAAGCTTTTAGCTTACAGTGCAAGGACTGGGACTCATTTTTTACTCACCTGTCTACTAGGGTTGCCACCTTTTCAAATGCCTAAAGTGGGACATTTTTGGTACAAATGACAGATTTTGCAGGCCAAAACATACCCACGGCCAGTACAAAAGACTGAACTTCACTTTTTTGCCTAAATAAAAGCTTATTGTAGCATTTTAGTTGCTTACTCTGTTTCTTATAACGTTTAGGTGTTTCAGACACAGAATAACTATTTTATGCAACTATTACATAAAATATAGGAAAAAATTTTGCCCTAAAATCTCAGGACATTTGCCATTTTTACAATTTTTTTGCAGGACACAACTGCCCAATGAGGGACTGTCCCTCGCAAAGTGGGACAGGTGGTAACCGTACTGTCTACTTAGCTCTCACAGTACAGTTTCTGGCTAGCAGGTGTAAGATTGTTATTTTTACCACAAAGGTTAACTGACTTTTTTCACAGTTGGACATTGTAGAGATTGTGGGAATCGAGTCCAAATCCGACAGTTGAATTAATGATATTTCTTTTTTTGTTCACAGCAATAATTTTTGTGCTGCACTGCCTCCCCCATATACAGTTAGACCTGAAGAAGTTAGACCTGAAGAAGAAGACAAAGCAAGACTGAACTTGAATCAGTTTACCATCGTTCCAGGTTTTGCTTGCATTGTCTTCTGTTCTTAGCTGACTTGCAGACTTTGTGATACAGATTTTAAGCTTTTAGCTTACAGTGCAAGGACTGGGACTCATTTTTTACTCACCTGTCTACTAGGGTTGCCACCTTTTCAAATGCCTAAAGTGGGGCATTTTTGGTACAAATGACAGATTTTGCAGGCCAAAACATACCCACGGCCAGTACAAAAGACTGAACTTCACTTTTTTTGCCTAAATAAAAGCTTATTGTAGCATTTTAGTTGCTTACTCTGTTTCTTATAACATTTAGGTGTTTCAGACACAGAATAACTATTTTATGCAACTATTACATAAAATATAGGAAATAATTTTGCCCTAAAATCTCAGGACATTTGCCATTTTTACAATTTTTTTGCAGGACACAACTGCCCAATGAGGGACTGTCCCTCGCAAAGTGGGACAGGTGGTAATCGTACTGTCTACTTAGCTCTCACAGTACAGTTTCTGGCTAGCAGGTGTAAGATTGTTATTTTTACCACAAAGGTTAACTGACTTTTTTCACAGTTGGACATTGTAGAGATTGTGGGAATCGAGCCCAAATTCGACAGTTGAATTAATGATATTTCTTTTTTTGTTCACAGCAGTAATTTTTGTGCTGCACTGCCTCCCCCATATACGCAATACTAAAGTGTGGTACTGTTCTTGGTATTTAAGTGCAAAAAGCATTTAGTTCAGAGTCCTACCACATTTCATGACACTTGGAAAGTTAAAAAAAAACATGATTGTGTTAAGTACTTCATACAGGTATATTTCTTTCTGACTACCCCTTCAGTCTCTGTTGACTCCTGTCATGCTGAATACATGCACATCTGTGTCATTGTGTTGGCCCATTGGTGGGGAGCAATCGAAGTGCAAGGAAATACCTGATGAACAGTTGCTGTTAGCGTGTTCCACACACTGTATGCTGCTTCTGAGAAATCCATTCTGTAGGTCTTATTGGTTAGTTGCTCCATTAACCATTTTCAAGTCAACCTCTGTTGCTTTTAGTAAGACAGAAAAAACAAGATTTTCAAATACCTGTCAATTCCTCATTTCTGAGACATGAAATATTATGTAAAACATATGTTAGGATTGTCTTGAGACAAATGCTCTTAATAATTTTGTGGCTTTGACACCACACCAGATATGCAAACTCTGCAATTCTCTACTTCTGAACACCGGGTTGCATTTATGGCATTGTGTAACAGTTGATTAGATCATGTTTTCTTAGCATTGTGGTTTTGGTTGTTTGATGCTACAGAAATATTGCTGTAAAGATCCTGCCAGTGCAGACAACTTAGTCTTTCAGCTGGTCAGTACTACCCTTACTCTGCCTCTCCACGTGGTTGATAAATTGACAAGCCACGGGTATATATAATTCTCTTGATCTAAAAAGGGGAGTAGCCCCAATAAGTTGCATGTATAGTTTGTAGAACTGTACTGCTCTTCTTACTGTCATGTTAGAAAGTTATATTGTATCAGACATTTTAAACAGCTGAGTCTTTCCTTGTTTCACTACAAGTTCCAGAATGCCTTATTGATAGAAACAGAAAATCAGGAAGCTGCAAGCATCTCGTAGCTTGCAGTGTGTCTTAAGTTCATGGAAGCACTGGTCACCTGGGGGGACTGGTTTACTATGTTCCATGGACTTTGTATAGTCACAGTGGATGTATGCTGTGGAACCCAGAGCAAATAGTCTTAAAAAAAGCAGAAGAGCAAAGATTTCAGAATCTGTAAAATGTGCTAACTGCTTCTTCTTGTGTTCTTTAGCTCTGTGTATCCTGTTGTTGCTTTATCAGTTGCTGAGAGTCATGAGAACTGGAACTCTGTGACATCAACTTATAAGTAAAATAAATCTACTATCAGTGAGCTAAACACTATTAAAAAAAATTGTTTTCTTGGAACTGGCCACATACCTCAGTATAAGTCTTTCTCTTGCAGTTTGTTTTTCCTCTGGATAAGGAATTTTGAAAGTGAAGACTGCAGACATTTTACAGTGTTCATATCGTTAAGTATTTAGAAAACAGGATAAGCACAATTCAGCAGCCGTCTGCCATTTCTGCTAAATAAATGTATTTTATTTGCTCAAAAATACTGTCAATTTACAAGATGCTTCTAGAACAAAGCCTAGGTGACACATGCCTATCACAGTGTATAGTGTAGGATTTACATCACTAATTGTAAGGGGCTTCACTACAATCCATAGCTATTTCTAAGTGAAACCCCTGCTTTTGAACTGAGTAAGTTCAGCCTTCATCCATCAATAATATGTTAACAGGTCAGGGCATATGCACAGATGTGTGACATCCATAGTGTTAACCAGATAAAGGTCTACATCAGATTGCTTTCACATGTCAATACTGGGTTACCAGCTGAAGATCTACATAGGTCAGATCAGGGCTGCACTTGTCTTTAGTGTCCATGTTAACCAGCTAGGGTGGTAACTTGGATTATCCTAAAACAGAAAACAAATGCATACTCAAAAAGATTCCTTAAGTATGCCATGGTAGAGAACATATGGAGGTGTTGGGGAGAAATGCGTAAGCTCGAAGGTGCAAGTACTTTGCACAAAGTCTAATGGTCAGAAAATGCAGAGAAACATTGGGGGGAGGGGACATCCAAATGTCTCAATGTTTAGCATGGTCAGTAAATTGAGTGGACAGATGTTAGCAGTGCTGATATCGATTTGCGTGGCTGAGGTCAGGTCAGAAGCATTTAGCCTGGCCTGAGGCCAGGTGTCAGGGGACAATATAGTTGCTTGCGAGTGCTCTATGGTCATGTGAATCAACTCTGCTAAGTCAGGATATTGGAAGGCTGCTGTAATCACTGTTAGAGAACTGTGTGATTTAAACACCTCCCCCCAAATCCTCATCACCTTCTAAATGAAGAAACTGCAGTATTTTAATTTAATGAAGTCTTGTGTCTGAAATGGATGAGGTTGCCTGTACGGCACTTTGTGAGTGTTGCCCCCCCCCCCCCACACACACACACACACACCATTATTCATCATTGGTAACATGTCGTAGTTGCACAGACAAATGTGGTCAGACCTGTATTTCATCCAGTATTATTATTTATTGCGTCTGATGTGGTTACATTTACAGATGTGGTCAGCCTTTGTATCCATTCAGTTGCCTTTATCACAGATTATATAGTTGCACATGCAGAGGTGATCAGATTTTATATAGTTCATCAAGGACTTTTTACTAATACAGAGTATCTTTAGCACAAGGAGCCCATATCATTACAGAAAATCATGCAGTACCTTTCTCAAATGAGAAACCACAAGGCAGAAGGAATATTTTAGGAGCTTGTCAAAGTGCTTATTATGAAGTACTTCTAGTCAGAATGCTGTTAATGCTTCCCGGGCATGCAGCTGTCTGATGATTCTTCTGAATCTGTTTCTTTCTTGAGTTATATGTTACGGAGTCTGATTTTTTTGTTGTTCATTAATTGGGTAAGTGAACTTATCCTTATTGGGTATTTTTGAGATTCATCCTGGGCCACTGGCATAAAAATGACTTAACATTTAGAGTTCTTTCAGAAGTTAGGTGCATAAACGTCTGTCTTCTACTTAAAAGAACTGCTGTAGAAGTAAAACTTGAATATCACCAGTTTTAGATGGTGTTTTTATCTCATCTTATTAGAGCAGTATCAGCTGGAGTAATGCTTTTGTGTTGCTTTGTGGCTCATTGTAGATATGGTGATTTGGTTTGTATTGTTATTCCACCGTGTCTTGTTTGAATATGTTTTTCACTTGGCTTTTTGAGGATTCATATTTTTGGCAAGAAGACAATATTGTACAGATTTTGCTTAATCTGGCTAGCAAGTAGGTAGTATGCAGTGTATGACTGAGATTCGGTGTCGACAGTATACAGATAAGTGCGATACCTTTATTACAAAAGTACGCTTCCTGTCCTTTCTTGACTTTGAAGTGGTACTGATGTTTTAAGTTCTGAATTGTGGCTCTCATTAATGGGCCTAACTATACAAAGGATTCTTGTGCTAGGCTTATTTCCCCTTGTTGAACTTTTGGCTGTGAACAGAAGGGAAGATGTTTCCAAGTAACAGTATCTAATTTTAATAACTGTCTAGTTGAGGCTTGTTGACCTCCATGTTCCAGAATGCTTGGTATTGGTTCTTAAACTGTGACAACTGGCTTAAGCATAAGCCAGGAAGGTTGTAGCAGGTCTTCTGGTTTTACACTTATAGACAATATGATAGTGGTTGTTCCTTTCCATTCCTTGTTAGCAGTGTATATCGTGCAGCATTAGTGACCCATGTGCCCATAGACAGTTTGTGTCTGTCTGGCATGCATGCGATTTGCACACACACACTCTGAGAGCTTGTGCCAATGTCAGAAGTAGGTATTGGGCATATGCTTGAACTAAGAGCATTAACAACAGTATCCAGTTAATTCCTTGCAGGTGAAAGCTAGGACAAACAGATGATGCTTAACAAACAGGGATTCATATGAAAGCAGTAAAGGCATGTAGTTTGCAGCTGACCCAAAATAATTTTTCAATGACTTATTTATTTTTGATGCTGAAAAACTCAAACATATTTGAGAAAAAAAATCCTTCTCTTAACCATGTGTACATTAGGTATGATAAATTTAGTACACCATCTGGCTTCATCAGAAAAGAGTTTGAAGTTTTGGTTGTGCTCCATGCTGCAGTTAAGCCTGTTCAGTTGCCATCATGATTAGCTGGTTCTGGACTGGAACTTGACATTGTTTTGTGCCACCAAAGCCATTTTCTTGTCCTTCTCCGAAGGTAGTGCACTACTAAATGAAAGTCAGCGTGTCTTGTCTAGTGTGCATGTAAATACTTGTTACACGGTCCTCTAGTCATTGTAGTCGTGTATATATATATATATATATATATATATATATATATATATATATATATATATAGGACCATCAGTGAGGAATTTGGGAATATGATTACTTATATTTGTATACCATTTGAGGCATTCTGATTCAAACAGATTGCTTAAATATTCTCTTCACTTAAATCTTCCTCCTTGTTTATTTGCATTCCGTTATTTTTGTTTTGTTACTGTTATCGTTGTTTGTAGTTGTAAATTACCATTACATCACCAGCTTTTGAGGTATTACTAACTGGTGCATTAATACGTTACTAGCCGTTTTGTCTTCATTTACATTATTTCATTTAGAAAATAAAGCGGCATTTTGTGATCAGACAGGCCGAAGATATGTGAGGATGAAGCCATAGTTTTACAGTGGGGGATACTGAGTGGGATGCATTCACGAGCCACAGTTTTTTGTAGTACTATTTAACAGTTTGTACTTTCTCTGCTGCTTTTCTCAATACAGTGTACAGAGTATGCAGACACAATTTGAAGATGTTGACTTTAAGTACTTATGCAGTGCTCCCCGGAGTGCCACAGCAGCAAAATGCAAGTTAGCCTTGTGAAATGTAGTTTATACCCTTTCACATCCTATCGCTGTGCTGCCTTGTTTATGGAGTAATGGCAAGAGTAGATGACATTGGATTATGCAATCTGCCGGAGCGTCAGAATCGGCACACTGCCTAATTTCAGAAATCTCAGGTGTGGTAACGACATCTGAAGTACAGCTTGTGTTGGCAAAAGGATAAGACCTCTGGGCAAAGTTATGGGCAGGCCAGGTGCCAGCTTCATTGCGCAGGTTTTCCTGTTTACATTGACAGTACAGTGTATAACACAGCCTGAAGCAAGTTGTGTGTAAAGTCTTTGCCAGAAAATAGCTTGTATATTATGAAATGGTAATTGGATTGAGCATGTTTTTTTTTTTTTTTTTTCATTTTCCAAATTACTTGAAGAAGTTTGGTTGCTGTCGCTTCTGTACCTGGTGGGCTGAACTGTGTCTCATTTTTCTGAGAAGAAAACAATGCATCAGTGTCTCCCCAAGCTTTCTTGTAAACTGGACAGAAAGGCAGCAGCTATGAGTTTTATGTTTATTTTTTTCTCTGTTTTGCTTTGTTGCAGCATTTTCTGCAACTGCCTGATTTGTCACTACCAGATTCCATCACACCACTTTTATTAGCCCTTCATAACAAAGTCCTTGATAACTCCCAGCATTGTGACTGTTTGTCAGGAGAGCTATAGGCATTCTTATCAGCTAGGTACTTTTGCTCAGTGATATGAATACTGAGGTGGAAGGGTGATTTTGTGTTTGTTCATCTGAGGTAGCTTCCCAGATACTGCCATTCATGATTCAGCATGTCATTCATCTGACAAGAGTCAGACATGCATGTCAGGCAAGCACAATATCCTACTCAGTGTGGGTGCCCTCACCTGTTGTCAGTGATGTATCATGCATGTCCTGACATCAACTATTACACAGGTTATCAGTACCATAAACAGTAGCCTGTGTCAGCAGACTAGCTTATACCATGTTGGTCACTGAACCCATTTTTCTTGGCTCCCTCTTCCTTAACTACCGTTACTAAACTGTCTGCTTTTTCCTTGACCAGATATGCATAAGACAATCACTGGACTTAGCCTTTTGGCTTAAGCAGTAAGCGATTCACAGACTTATAACTGACCATTTTACCATATGTATCTTATTAGCACCTATGCGACATGGAATGTCACACCGCCGACAGCCTACACGCATCCTACATCCCAGTGCATTTTCTGAAAAATCAACTTAAAAAGAATAAGATAAACAAATGCAGATATTCTGTGAACAATACAAGCTATTAAAACTGTAGAAATATTTATTATTTTATTATTTTATTTTACATTTGTTAACTGAGAAAGTTCACTGGACACAGGTCCATTTTCAGTGGAGGCCTGGGGAGAAAAACTCCACAAATAAGGTACAAGTACAATAATCTAAAACAAATAGAAATGTAATTTACATTTACAATTATATTATAACAATGAGCTACAGTGTCATACTACAGTGATACATTGTGCTAGATACAGACATGGCAACCAGTTACAGTTGTATGACTTGGCAATAAACAGTGTGCACCACAGAGATGGAGAAGGAGAGAAACCTGTTGGAAAAGGTTTTGGTTAAAGTATGTATAGGAACAATCAGTTGAGGTTAATAGTATGAACCGAGAGAAGCAGTTTAGGAGTAGTGTAGGAGTCACATGGACAGTTGTCAGGGGTGTCTTTACACCTTAGATTTTGGTTGTCCATACAGTATATACAGTGTTATGGAATATTTAATTTTGCAGAATGAGCGGAGTCTGAATTTGAGAAGATGGGGTTGTCAGTTGAGTTGAGGCAGCAGCTTAGTTAGCATTACAATTGTGGGACAAATTAACCAGGGCGAGCACAGGAGCATAGCCATGTATCAGCCAGGTTAGTTTTCAGCATATGTTTAAATTGTGTTAAGGAAGATTGGAATACTATATTGTAGGGGGCGCGAGTTCCATTTTTTTGGATATGAAGTTGGAGAAGAGGGAATCACTGGCTGCATTACTGGCTTTAGTTACCTGTAGTAGTAGCCTGTTACTAGAATGGAGTGATCTGTTGTTTATGAGTGTATTCAATTTTGCAGGGCGGGTGTTTTATCAGGTTGGTAAAGGATTTTGTGAGCCAGGATCAGTTGATTATAACAGAGCAAATGTGGAAATTCAAGCCAATTGAGTTGTTTAAGAGCTAAGCAATAGTGATCTGAAGCGAGAGTTGGTGGCAAATTTGGCTATTTTGTTATAGCAGGAATTGAACTTGTTGGTTTCAGTCTTTTTCAAATTAGTGAGTATAGGGGAAGCATAGAGGAGTGTAGATATAAGATGGGTATGAGCAATGGTGGTCTTTGCCTGTTTAGTAAGAAATTGTTTATGCTGTAGAGAATACCCAATTTTTTTATGGACTTTTTTTATTGTCTGGGAGATATGAATGTCAAATGTCATATTACAGTCTTTCAACACCCAGGAGTTTGGTGTGAGATACAGGAGAAATGATGGTCTTGTTTTTATACATAATATTGAAGGAAGGGGCTAGGTGAGGTGAATTTTGTTGGGTTAAATAGAAGAGGTTTAGTTTTGTTTGGGTTTAGAATTAAATTGGAGTTTGTTAGCCACGCTTCATCTGAGAGAAATGAATCTTGTATAAATGACTGTAGCTCTTGAAGGGAGGAGGTAGAGCAAATTAAGGTAGAGTTGTCTGCTAATTGGATAACAGAGACATGAAGAGAGGAAGTATGTAGTTTGTTGGTGAAGAGTGAAAAAAAGTAGTCGTTGTGGATTGGAGCCTTGGGGGACTTCTATTGTAACTGGAAGGAGAGGGGAGAGCTCTTTCTGCCATTGGACTGCTTGCTGGCGACCTGATAAATAACTTTGGATCCAAGCGATAGAGTGTTGACTGATGTTAAAATCAGAAAGAACTCGAATGAGTTTATTGTGTGACACCATATCAAAGGCCTTGGGCAGATCAAGAAAGGTAGCAGATACAAATTTTCCATTATTTCTGTGGTGGTTAACAGTATTGGTGAAGGCTGTTAATGCAGTGGTGGTGCTGTGGGAGGGACGAAAGCCATGCTGGGTTTTGGATAAGAGTTTGTATGTGTAGGTGATCCATAATTTGTTTATGTATGCATCTTTCTAGGATTTTGGATAGAGGAAGTAGAATGGCGAATAGTAATGTTATCAGTAAGAAGTGTTCTCTGTAGTGGTAATAGTTCTTTCACAGTCTTTCCATAACTACTAGAGTATAGTATAATACACACAAGCCCAAAATTATATTTATTCTGAACTTTCATATACAAATTGTCGTATCTTGGAAACTGTACAACTTAGACATAAATTGTTAGAACATTTTTGTTAACCAGATGTAAGCTTCCATGAGACAAGAAGAAATTCCTCCGTAGATGCATGTCTGTTGAGATATTTACAGAAATATGAAAACATAAGCTTAATTATTTAATTAGTGTTATAAATAACATTGAATATCTCTCAGGATATGCAACTTATAGTGCAAATATCAGACAGTTTTCTTTAACAACATGTAAGGTTTCATCTGATGCCGTGCAACAGTTTGTAAGTCACTTGTTTTTTGAAGTGTTAAGTACATATGGAAATATTTATTTTCGTAATCACTAGCAAACAGCTAGCAATATCTCAGATATAGTGTGATATAAATGGTAACTGATGATTAATTTCCTTGTCTTCCCCCATACCCCTCAATAACATATAAAGCTCTTAGTTTGAAACTATATAAATATAAAAATATGAATAAGTGAACAACCGTGATTAATCTCACTACAGCAGGATATCCTGGATTAACACTCTTGTGTCATTTTTTTAATAACTCCTTTTATCATACAATAATTCCTATTATTAGCTGATAAGTTACTTAATTACAGAAGCCAAAACCAAAAAAAAGGTATGAACACTATAAGGAGCTATGGGCGTGAACTGGATGAATACAAAAATGTGTTATAGGCTTGAATGAGAGATATATAGTTCTTCAGAATTACGTCAACACACATTAAGGACATAGCTGTGTTTCAGCTACGTGGCTTCTTAATTGATCGACCATAAAAGGTCAAAATATTCAGATGCTGGACAGGTGTGATAGATTGTCAATCTCCAGGTGGGGGAATATTCCTTTTTCCTGGGGAATGTGCAAACCCGGAGGTAGTATATATAATTAGCTGGGTGTGCAGGGGTCTTGCCCTGCTGCAAAAACAATGTCATTTTTTTGGGGGGGGGGGTTGGATGCGGTGAGGATTTTATTCGTGCATATACAGAGTTGACTGTTAGCATTTCCATTGTTGACCTTTTGTGGTCAATGCTCTTGCCATTGACATTGTGGTGTATAGAAGTAATTCAGTAATCCCTTATGGGTCAGTGTTGTTTGATCAAAATGCTGAAAGATTCAATTACAAAAACTCAATCCCAACACATCCATCAATAAAAACACCAAAAGCCTACAAAACCAAAACTCAACATATCAAGAAAAAAGAAGCAGCTGGTTTCCTCTTCCAATCCCTAAAGCCTACCATTATCAGATAACAGTGGTAGTGTTACACGATGCATTTTTCTAAGGCAGTGTGTGCAGTGGAGGTTGGGGCAGGGTTAAGGGTGAGTATGCATTTGTAAGGTGGGCAAGGAGCATACTTGTCAACCTCTTAGCACAACAAATCAGGACAAAGCCTAGAATAATGGGAGGACAAAGGCCTAGAAATAGGGACAGATTTTAAATATTGTTCTTAAAAAACTTAGAAAGTTACTAGAATAACAAGTTTCGTGTTACCATTCATTTTCTGGAAGATATATAGTTTGAAATTCAAATGTGTGTCTTTATTTACTGACTTCAATCCTCAGTGATTTGCCAGAAACTGCACATTTTATGAGGAACAGATCAAAAATATGAGGAAATAATGTGGACATTCTGTGAAAATCTGGATGGTCAAGAGGTAGGGGAGGGTCTTGATATCTTACTGAACTTAAAGCTGAAAAAGGAAAAAAAAATGGAACCATCCCTGATAGCTGTCTAAATGATAGCCCCTGTCAGCCAGCTTTTGCTATTGGTGATGGAGTGAATGGGTTGTTTGGCTGTGAGGTGGTTAATGATCTGTGGGGTGGGGACAGAGTACAAAAAAAAAATGTTGCATACCTGCAGCAGAAGAAATGACCAAAAATAGCTCCGAGGAGTACTGTGTGTATTGAATTTGTAGAATGACTGTGTTCATAAATGTGTTGATATAAAGCCCTGTAGGAGAACAGATTGTACAACAGGGGGAGGGACACCTAACATGGCACTGCAATTAGTGTTAAAGTTTGTGTTTTACATTTATGTGATTGAGATATACAGAAACCAAGTCAAAAGTAAGAGCCAAGTCCTTCGTCATTTGTTGTAAGAAACATTGTTGCCTGTGACACCAGCATGCTTTTCTTCCTGTGGAAAACTCTTTCTAGAACTTCATTTTGAGATTGTGTTAAAATAAGTGGGTAACAAATAGGCACAGTAGGGTATGAGGCTCCCAGCAAATGACTGTCAGGCTAGTGTGATTCAGTCTCTCACCTCCCCAGGTGTAATAGACTTGGTAGCTATGTAACTGCAGAATGTGTGAGTGATTGGAGAAAAGAGACTGTCAGCTTTGTAAGTGTTTTGATCATACACAGAATGTTTACAACTCCCTGTCCCCCTTCCAGGCAGTGCCTTTTTTTTTGAGATTTCTGTCTGTGTACTCATGGTGGACACGTTCCCAAGTACATCTTGAAAAGATGGCCTCTGCAAATTAAGGCAGCTTAGAAAATGGTAGGAGAAAAACAATACTGTAACACCCTGCAAATGCTGGGCTGCTTCTGTACTGCAGCCGCTTTGTCTGCAGATAATGGGCTAATTATAGGCTAAGGCCTGACGTCAAGGGGGTGGAGACCTCTAATTTAGGGGTTTGCAGATTTTACCAGCAGATCAGGTGAAAGAAAAAGCAGAAGTTGCTTAACCTTTAGGAAATAATGAAGACAGCTCTTTAATCTTAGATGCTTTTGAATTCAGTCTTGTTTAATAATTATATTAAACTGTTAAATGGAATGCGGTAGAATAGTTTTCATCATTGCTGAAAATTATACAGTTAATGACCAAAGGAAGAGGCAACTAATCAAACTGTCAGGAGTGTTTTAAAAAAAGGAAAATTAAAAATCAAGTCATTGTGCCCTTTTCTGTATTCTGTAAGACACTAAAAAAACCCTATAGACTTGTCTGCTTAAAACTTGACAGCTGAGCTCACCATCCTAAATAAGGGATTATGAGCATTTTGTAGTAACATCCAAACCAAAGGGTAAAGATGTCGCACAGACTACCCATTACTTAAAAACTACAAGAAAGACCCAGCAAAACTAGAGTCTTAAATCTCCTGTAGTGAAAGTCTGTCTGACATATGCAACTGACCCCTTAAGAACATACTAGTGATTCAGCTACATGGCTTCTGAGTGTCCACATTTTACATTTTATGTTTTTACTGGTGCATTCAGACCATTAAAGCCAAATCCCACTAGCTGTAGACATGCTGTGTGTAACTCTTTTTCTGGGCTCATTAGTACAACTTAAGTGGATTGTTGGCCAAACTTTATTAGAGTTTAAAATATGCTCAGAATTAGTCCAAAATGACAAAAAATACACCGAACCCACAGACATTGCCAACATCCTAGCTGACAGGTTCAGCGCAAACCCCCCCCTCCCCACCAAAAGGGCAAATATCTATCCCAGCAGAGTGCTGCCCCCCTAACATCTCAGATGCTCAGGTAAGAGCCGCCCTCTCCAAAGCAAAAAACACAGCATGAATGGGACCAGACGGTGTCCTGGGCTGCGTCCTACATGAACTCCAAGAAGAGCTAAACCCAAACATAAAACTACTGTTCAATCTCAGCCTTACTACAGGATATGTACCCAAAGAGTGGCGTACAGCAACAGTGGTCCCTCTCCACAAAGGTGGTGCCTCAACGGATCCTGGAAACTATCGCCCCATAAGCCTGACTAGCTTGTGCAAAGCTATGGAAAGGATCATCATGGACCTCATAAATAAAGATATTGGGGACCTACAGACACTGGATCCTACCCAGTTCGGCTTTGTTAAGGGCAGATCCTGCCTCTTAAACCTGGTTGATTTCTTTGAAACAGTCACCAAGGCCATTGACGAGGGGAAGGTGGTCCACACAGCCTACCTGCACCTCGCAAAAGCCTTTGATACAATACCCCACTCGGGCATTATAGATAAGCTCACCATCTTAAATATAAACCCCTATGTCACTAGATGGGTTGCAAACTGGCTCAAGGACAGAACCCACATGGTTAGAATTGCTGGAGCCATGTCAGACTCCAAACCAGTTACAAGTGGCGTCCCACAAGGCTCAGTCCTGGGACCTCTCTTGTTCGGTATATATTTCTCGGAGGTACAGGCCAACACGGAAGGACTGTGGCTGACCAAGTTCGCAGATGACTGCAAACTGGGCGCCATAATTGACTCTCCAGCCGACACAAGCATTCTCCAAAAGGGCCTCATAGAAACAGTCAACTGGTGCCAGAGCCATGGCCTCAAGCTAAATGCCAAAAAGTGTATAGTCATCCCCTTTGGCAAAAACAAAGTGCCCACAAATTACCACATAGGTGGTAATCCATTAAGTACAGAAGAAGTAATTAGGGACCTGGAGACCCAAGTTGATAGCAATCTCTCATTTGATAACCACGTGGCCAAAGTGGTTAGAAAAACATTTTATATAGCCCACCTAATCATGAAGGGATTCACATCTAGATCAGGGGAGGTCATCGTGCCTCTTTACTCATCCCTCATCAGGCCCATAATTGAGTACAATGCCCCTTTTGGGGTGTACCTTACCAGACACCTGCAGCAACTGGAAAGACCCCAAAAGTACCTCACCAAGAGGATCAAAGGGCTCAAATAGATGCCATATGCTGCCCGGTTAAAGAAACTCCAGCTCTACTCAGTGGCATACCACCTGCTCAGAGACGATCTGTGCCTGACGTATAAAGCCATGTCCAACCCGGAATTAGTGGACATGCTGCACCTCAGAAAATCCAAATCCCATCAAGCTACGTGCTCAAGAGACTTGAACCTCAGCACTGAAATAAATAGGACATGCTGGAGGGACAGATTCATAACCCAGAGGCTCCCTTCACTCTGGAATAAAATCCCAGTTCAGGTTAGGCAGAGTCCCTCACTGACTCTCTTCAAGAGGAATCTTGATGAGTGGATGGGAGATCATAGGTTTACCCCGGGTATCACTTTTGTGTCACTGTTAGACAGAGGCACAGTATACTAACCTCGAAAAAGGGCATAGCAAAATTAATTTAAAATGGGTGGTGAAAGCCAAACACACTCTGGCTAGGCTTATAAATGCCCTAGGGCAGATAGCCTAGTATGAACCTATGAACCTAAAAGCAAACCTTGCTTATTGTTGTGAGAGGACTTGAGCAGAGGAAAGGTATTAGAATAGGGATCTGTTCAAGGTTTAGGTGATTAATTAAAGGAGAACTTAGCGGTTTAATAGCAGATGTATTAGTCGTGTTATTACTGAGGAACAAGAAGTATGACATTTTTCTATATTTTTGTATAATGGGCAGAAGCAAATAATAATTAAATGCTATATGTATTCATAACAGTGGACTTTTCCCAAACTATTTGGCCTTCTGTTTTTTTTTTTTTTTTTTTTTGCATATTATGATTAAATGAGGGGCTTAACAAGCATGTGAGCAAGACTCCCACTCTTTCTAAAGGGGAGACAGTGTGCCTTCAACCATATGGACACCTTGATAAAGCAGCAAAAACATTGTGATATATGTAAATTATCCTGCTAGTTTGGATGGGCTCGTGTTTCTGTGTTTGTGTCACTTTCCTCATTCTGCCTCGATACTGACCTTTCTGTATTTGCTATAATTTTGATAAGCATCACTGTAGTTTTAGTGCTGAAGACCATTTCTACCATCAGCTCTTTAAATGGTGAATATGTTTCTGCTCCCATGTTTACTGAAGGATGAGAACCCCCCCCCCCCCTTCCCCACCTTGTGAAGTTGATACTGCTCGCTCAGGTCACCAGAGTCTGACAGGGCAAGTAGTGATGCTGTAAAGTCTGTATCCAGTTGCAGAGCCAAGTATGTGGCTAGCAGATGCCATTCTGCATTCAAAGCAGTATAACTGATTACGTCTAGTGGTGCACCAAACTTTTTGCCAGGGCCAACTGAATATCATAAAACAGTATGTCATATAGATAGTCTACTCAATATCTCATATTCAGAGAAACAGAACATTGATGATCCACAGGGAAGCAGAATGTAAGAAAATACCATTGTTGCTGGTGGGTCTTGATGCAGAGAAAACATTTGACAGAGTAAGCTGGGACTTTATGAGCAGGGCAATGGAAGCATTTGCATTTCCTGAAAAATATATAAGGTTGATTAGGAGGATATATGAGGGATCAGAGGTGAAAATTAAAGTGGGTGGGATCCTCTCTGATAATTTTTGCTTGAGCAGATGAGTCAGGCAGGGGTGTCCTGTTTCCCCTTTATTATTTGCATTATATTTAGAACCATTGGCAAGGAAAACAAGGTACTCAGACATTAAAGGATATAATTGGTATGGTAGTCAAGGAAAGCTGACTTTATTTGCAGATGATATTATTTTGTACCTGACAAAACCAGAAACGACGTTACAGTGTTGTGGAACATTTTGAGACAGTTTGAAATCTTTTTGGGATACAAAATTAATTAAACTAAAACAAAGGCAATAGCGGTAAATTATGTACCCACACATGAACTGGTTCAGGAATACCTATATTTATGGGAACACAATAAAAATAAGTATTTAGGAGTAAAGATTAAAATGATTCTAGTGTGGCAGCTAAGGATATTTGGGAAGAGACTAGACAAAAGATAATAAAAAAACTAAGAAAATGGAAGCTTTGTTGTATGGATATGGATAGTAAGATACAGGCAGTTAAAATGTTTTTAGTTCCTTTAGTCTTATACACAGGTCAGGCATATTTTTAGCAACCAGAGAAGTTATGGGTAGCAATTAATAAAGAGCTGAAGATTTTTTATCTGGGAGGGGAAGACAGCAAGAGGCAAGTGGGATAAGCTGATTCTTCCAGTAGAACAGGGTGGCTTGGGATTACCCAATTTGAAGGGGTATTTCAGAGCTACACAGTTAAGACACCTATGCATAGCTCAAGTAGAAACCTATAATTGAAAGTGGAAAGAGATGATGCTGAAACATGAGGGAAGCTCAAAAAACAAGGAGAGACTGTGATTTTGGATGTGGGCCTTTAAGCAGAATAAGAATAATCATGCAGAATATTATATCCATAAAATAGCAGAAAATATTCTAAGAACTAAACCAACACAGTAATGGAAAAAGGAGATTCTGCCGATAGGGATTACTGTAATCAATTAGGATACAGGTAATAGGCAAGATGGGGCCGGAATTTATTGAGAAAATGGGAGCAAATAACTAGAGAGAGAAAGCTAGAATGGGAAGACAATTGGGAAGAGAGACTGGATAAGCAATTCACAAAGAAACAATGGAAGGCTATATGTATGCCTCCCAAATATGCAACAAAATCTAGAAGATTTGGAATTTTTACCTGGAAATGTTTACATAGATATTTTTATACCCCAGGTAGACTTCAGAGAATTTTTCCTCAGGCAGACAGCAAGTGTTGGAGGTGTGAAGGGGAAGAAAGAGGCATTCGGGAACATATTTTCTGGGAGTGCAGTGAATTGGCAGACTTTTAGGATTCTCTGTGGGATGCACTGTTGGATATGCTGGGTAGGCAGATTGGTCTGACGAGGGAGATGATTTTTCTGAGCTGTGATACAGAATCAGAATTGCCTAGACATGGTAAGGCCTTGCTGTGTCTAATAGTGGTGGCTGCCAAAAAAATCATTTACAGAAAATGGAAATCAATATCTAAACCAGCTATACTGGAAGTAGTGAATATAGTAACAGAGATAAAACAACTGGAACTGAGATCTTTAGAAAAGAGTAGGAGCAAATCACATAGGAAAAATGGGAATTGTGGGAACAATACATACAGGATAGGAAACATGGGAATTGTGGGAACAATACATACAGGAGGGGAAACATGGGAATTGTGGGAACAATACATACAGGATAGGAAACATGGGAATTGTGGGAACAATACATACAAGGGAGGAATGAGATCTAAAAGGAGGCAGGACTTAAGCTATGTAATGTTTGAGTGAGAAAGATTAGGTAGATTATAAGTGATGTATAATGTTTGCAACTGGAAGTGTCAGTATGGTTTGTGATGTAAAATGCTTGCAACTAGGATTGTGTCGGTGTGGTTTGTTTTCATTTATATAAATGTATGATTGCCTATGTAGTAAATGAGGATTTAATGAAGATGTTTCTTGTTTAAAAAATGCAGAAATTGAATAACTTATGTAAAATTGATTAAATTATATGGTGGTAGCAATATATGTGAAGTATAATGTTTGTTATGTTAATATAGTTTGATTACTTTCATATGAATATAACTTTGCTTATGTCACAAGTAAAGGTGTTTTAAAAAAGTTCATATTCAGAGTTCTGGGGATACATTGACATGATATGTGTTCATAGTGTGTAAACAGGTAAGGAACTTTGAATCCAGGCATACGTCTCAACTTCTTAGCACAAAAAATCTGGACAAAGCCAAACATAATGGTGGGACAAAGACCCAAAAATATGGACAGATTTTAAATATTGCTGTTATAAACTTAGAAAGATGCTAGATGAACAGGTTTTGTGTTATCATGAATTTTTCTGCAGGATAGGAACTCTGAAACTCAAATGCTTGCCATATTTTGTGATTTCAATAATGTACGAGTTGCCAGAAAAAGAGAAATTATAAGAGGAACAGACCAAAAGTTTGAGACCAAAATCTGGACAGTCTGCAAAAATCTAGACATTTGAGAGGTATGAATCTAGCTGTGCAAAATATGATTCTACCACTCAGCAGCAATGAATAATGGTGACCTAATGTTTTAAATGGATTAGTAGCCACATAACTGTTTGTTTCATTGTGGCTACTGGATTCACTGATGTAAAGTAACTGGTCCTCAGTCTGTCTGTTGTATAGTAGATATTATCCTGTAATTTGTAAATTATTTTTTTGTGAGTGATTATGTTGATGTGAACACAACGAGGAAGGTGGAAAAGCTTTTGGATGTGAAAGAATATCCTTTTTAAATTTGTTTGAATGCTCATGTTCCTCTAGGTATCAGTGATGCACTAAATGTTGTTTTAAAGAGAAGGGCATTAGCTCATTAATGAGTGGTTTGGATTTGCCTAACAGCAATCTATTTAAACTTTTTTTTAAATTGGTTCTGAAGTTTGATGAAGTCTTCTTAGGGCGAAAGCACTTACTATGAGAATTCATTTGAATAAAGGATCTTATATATATATATATATATATATATATATATATATATATATATATATATATATATATATATGGGATCTGTACTGATCCTCGAATGAAAACATCACCGAATCACTATCGGCCGGGCATACTTAGGGAAAGTGCTTTTCACCAAAGAAGCACTTTCGCGTAAGTATGCGTGTTGTGGAGGTCGTACTATGGTGAGGATAAGGGAATATTCCCTTTTCCCTCACTGTAGTGTGATCGGGAGTGAGAATATTAAAGTAGGGGTGTGTGGGGAGGGCACAGCCCCCAACATGGGGGTGCAGGTGGGCTTTCCCCCCTGCATAAAAGTAGATTTAGTGTATTTTTTTAATTTTTTTTTTTAACACACTTTAACGAAAGCGCTTTTTTGGTGAAAGCGCTTTCGTTAAAGTGTGTTCGGTAATTTTTCCTTTAGGTCTAAAATACTGTCATTCTTTAAGCTTCTGTTATAAGAACTCATTTCTGCCAGTCCATTTTCTGGTATTATGTAATGCCTGAAGTTCCCCTTTTTCCTCACTGTGGAGATCCTACATCCTACAACATTTTCATACCCCTAAAAATGAGTTTTGTCAAACTGTTCAAGCTGCGACTGCTCAGGGGTTGTAGGAGTATCACGGCCATTATTAGACCCCACTCCCACCTTAATCTTTACACTGCCCTTGTTTAATCTCCCATTTCCATTACTGTTTTTCATATCATATCACATCTGAAAATTTTTTTTGCTCTGGAAATGTTTTTTCTCTCTTTGTTCACACACCAGTGGCTGTAAGGCAGTGTTACTTTCCATGCTCACACTGCTGATCCTACTGTCCGATGTACAGCAGCAGTCAAACATTAAGAATTATCACTTCAATCTGTAGCTTAGCACTGTGTACTCTTTTGTGTAAAATAGGGCCATTTTAATAAAAACAGTGAACAGTGCATATTGCTGTTTTTGTAGTTTTTGTTTGGAGGTGACATTTTATTAACAACTCCCAAGATCGCACAGCATTGGAGATGAACAAAAATGGCTTTACTCCCACCGCCCCAGTATTAGTCTTTAGTGAAAAACAGGAAGCAGTAATAAACAGTTAATATTTAAAATTCCATCATTGCCCAACTCGACAAATAACATGCACTGCTTGCTTAGATGTTCATAGGTTCATAGGTTGGTGCTAGGCTATCTGCCCTAGGGCCTGTACAAGCCTAGCCATAACAATTCCCTGGCTATTTCTTCCCACAATATTTACTTCCCTGGACACTTGTCTAGCAGGGTGACCGATGTGATCCCTGGGGTGAATTTCTTATCTCCCATCCTATCGTCATGTAACATGCATAGTAACTTCAAGCATCTCTTTATGCAAAAATTGCTCTTACCTATCCTTTTAGTTTTAAATTTTGCAGAGTTGCGTACATATGATTTGTAATTAAGTGCTCAAGTTAGAAAATATTTTATGCAATGCTCTGAATTTGCTTTACCTTTTTACTTTCCAAGTACTTAGCCTAGAACAAAGCCTGCCAAAAATGTATTTCCAGTTACTTATCGAAATTCCCTAATCCTTTGCCTGTTTTGAAGTAGGTTGAATATATATTTTATTATACTGTGCACATCCTGTGTGAGTTTGGGTATAATGCTGTTTTGTCAGGTGTCTGTTTTTAACTGAAAAGACCGTCAATGTGATCCAGGTATGTACTAAGTAAACATACTGAGTTAAATGAACAGATAGATTCACATATTTAAGTCCTACACAAATTTCCTTATTCACACTATTTTCTTTATGCTTCCGGGATACCTCCACTGTGATCTAGAAAGAGAAGAAAACTGGAAAGACCAGCTGACAGTCCTTTCTGTTCAAGTCTTCTATGTTCGATGTCTAGTCGCTTACCTGGATTACAACCTAGTAAAGCAGCAAAGTACGATGACCCCTTTGTCACTGTAGAGTATTTCTTTTCCCTTGATTCTGTGAGTAACTGTGCTCACTCTTTGGACTGTGTTCTCATGGTATCGCTTAGTGCAGATTGGAACCCATGTCGTTTAACTTGATATGAATGTGGCTGCAGCAAGTATATTTGTTTGTGTATTTGGAATTTCTGTCCATTAAATACCCCTCCTTTGATGGAAAGCATGCTGAATATCACATATTTATCAGGTAAAATGGTGAACTTCCAAATAACTATAAACATTTGGGTTTTCTATTTTTAACTGCAAAGATCTAGCAAAAGCATGTTAGTTCATTAATTTAAATGAGTTGTTTTTGTATTTTTTCATGTGCCTCTATTCAAATTATCTATTTATAAATGTTTTTACACACAGCAAAACTGGGTAGCAACTGTTATTTCTCTGAAATGTGTGATTTTTTTGTTTAACAATTATGTATTACATATTGAACTTCGTAATACTTCCAGTCTACCATATTTTGTACTGAAAGTAGTTAATGCCTTCCTTATTACTTAGTTGTTTTATTTGTCTTCTTTTTAGATTTGTATTACCTGTACTAAAATCGCTGTATTTTTGCTCATTGCCTTTGTAATAAGTGTTTATTGTTTATGTTTATTATCTTGCTTTAATCTTTGGAGCTTTTCTCCCCGGGCCTCCACTGAAAATGGACATTGATCCAGCTGGACTAGCCCGGTCAACAAATGTAAAATAAATAAATAAATAAATAAAATGCATTTTTCCCTCCAACTCTAGGATAATGGGTGCAGATTTAATCAAGTACAGATTTGTTTATCCTGAGGATGTAGTCCTTCATTGTGTCTAGATCATCAAGGGAATAAAAAAGTTTTATGGGACTAAGTTGCATTCGTGTAGACCAGTGTTTTTTGAATACAGTTAAAAAGTTAAGCCAGTTTGAATGCTCAAAGCTTTGTCATAGATCAGGTGTAATGAAAACTGTGTGCTTTCCTAAAAAAACATTTCTCCTATTCTCAAATGATTACAGTTAATTTTGCAAACTGTTGTTCAGTATAGTCGTCAGTGTATGCCATTTACCAGAGATGCACATCAGATGTGATTATATTAAAGGGCTTATGTTTTTGGGGGGAATGGCATTTCTCCTTTCTTGTGGGCAGTGAGGGCAAGGAGCTTCTACAAAACAACAATATACACTTTCAAGTACTTGGAATAAGGAATACTTGTCAAAGTCTTGATGTCTTGTAGGAAGAGGACTGCAGACATAGGTTCGAAGCCATGCATTCTGCATTAATACAAATCATACTGAATGTGTAAAGGAGTTTCTTAAAAAACAGCAAGTAAGAACTGAATGCAGCAAGTCACTTTAACCTCCTTCTTGAAGTTTTTCATACGTCTAATACAGACTGGGATTAAAACCCCTGCTAAAGCCAAGAAATGGCATTTATCCGTCTGCCTTTTAAGTATTATTTACTATCTTCATATGGTAGGGATAGTAGAATAAGGCTTGTTTGTTGTAGTTTTGATATGAAAAATAAGGAAGCAATGCAGACAACATCAGAAGTATATGCACCAGATTTGAAGCACTAGATCAGTGATTTCATTCATTCATGCAGTCATCTTCTGATGGTCACTTTATATTACTCAGGGTAATGGATATGAGGGGGGCAGAGTCTGTGATATGACATGTGGCTTGCCTGTAGGAAATTTGAAGACTGCCAGGTTAGTCTGTCTTGGGAAAGTGAGTGGAAACCTGAGCACCCAGTGTTAAGCAGTGCAGATATTAGTGGGGCATACAGTTTCCTTGCAGAAGGCACCCTGTCATCTGGGAACTGCATCAGATAGTTGAGTTTGTCCTCAGTAACTCTCGTCTGCGTTGTAGGTAGAAGGGATGGGCATACCTTTAATAATGAGCATTAAGGGTATCTGATAATCTGTGTCTTTGTAATGAATAGGACTGCAGGTCTTCATCAGTTGACGGAATTTTAAAACTGTGTGACTGACTTGTGAGTTTCACAGAATGCAGGTGGAGATTTTGGTACTCTGCAAACAGGGTGTTGGCCTATTTGTACCTTCCTCAGTCCAGTAAGCTATACTGACAGGTATAAAAGCAAGGCAAAGAAACAGTAAACCTTAAACTGTACAAAATGAGTAAAGTTGCACAACCTGCAAAGTACTGTTGGAGGCAAAAACAGCCCAACCCCATTTGAAATATAGTCAAACAATATGCTGTACTTTGCAGGAGGAGTCTCCTTTCTATTAAACTATCTTGTTTGCAGAAAAACAAAGAAGACCAGTCTGGGCAAATAGCTGAGTGTTCCTAATATATGGATTAAATTTCGAAGCACAATACACCTATTGTGTCCAAAGTATTAACCAGAAAACTATGCAGTAACTGCTGGTGAGATACAGATGTACGGAAGTTTTGTTTCATGCAAAATTGCTGATGTACCCTTCTGCTGATTTCTGTCACATGGTGTGGGGATTTTTATGGTAAGGGAGGTGGAGAAAGGTATCAGCTACCAGTGGTATACAAAAATATGTTGCTATTGTAGAACATTTAAAAAAGAAAAATTACTAGATAATTAACCACTGGAACTGGGAATGTGTAACATATAGATTGTGGAGTTGGAATTTGATAAACGTACACTTTGGTGTCTTTTGTCATGATTGATTATGGGCATCCACTTGCAGCATGCATATATCAGATTTTTTTTATCTTCATTAGTGTAGTGCTTATTTTATTGGTTTAAAAGGGAAATAAAGTTCTTGTTTGTCAAAGTTAAGACCATTGATCTGGTGTATATGTTCATGGAGTGTAGCAATTCTTCTTTATTTTAAGCTTTGTTTTATTTTATTTATTTATTTATTTTATTTTACATTTGTTGACCGGGCTAGTCCAACTGGATACATGTCCATTTTCAGTGGAGGCCCGGGGAGAAAAGCTCCAAAGAACAGAGGTACACAAACAAATACACTGACAAAACTGAAGTAGGTTAGTAAACTGGCATTTATATGCAAAATAAAACAGTAAGTAGTTATATATATAATTTAAAAGAGATACAAGTTAGTAAAGATGGAGTATCAGGGCTACATTGTGGACCCTTAAGGTTTTGGGTTGGATGGAGGCTTGGGTAGGCCTGGGTGAGCCAGTTTTAATATTTAGACCCACTCCTACTGTGCTAGTAGTATTCCTTAACTTGGCTTGAAGCTTTTCCTTCTGTCATTGTTTTTGTTATTTATTTATTTTAAAGGAAAGTTCCACCTTCTCATATAGTTTAACTCAACTTTTAGGTTGCATTCTTCCTACAATATGGTTCCAGCATTGTGTAGGTGCCAGAAACTGCTTTTACTGTATACAATTTTAATTTCTTTGCCTTGGAATCAAAGGAAGGGAAAGACCACCCACTTTTTATTTAAACTTAACTTCTTATATAATTTTCAGAGGAATTTTTCTACTCCTGCATGGCATACCACAGACACAAAGGTGTCTGTAGTTTACCCTTTCAGGTACTGCTGACAATCTTATATAGGTAATTAGTCCTGCTGATGTCAGAAGCGTAGCAGTTGTTGTAAAAAAAACAGAGGTGTGAAAATGTTTTCCACTCTCTTTGTTGCAGAGAGGAAGAGAACTTATACTGATTCACGGCTGCTTCCAGTGTAGCCATGCCTTTCATAGCAAAACAGAGCAATTAGACCAGTCAGTGGTTCAAAGGCAGTTGCCATCTCTTTTCATGAATTTTCATAAGCAGCAATACAGTATTGAAATGTTAAGCTTTAAACCTTAAATGTTTTTATATTACTATATTTATTTAAGATTACTTAAATGTAGTATCAAAGATGTCTGTGACATTTAGAGAAAAGCACACAATTATTTTTTGTTGTAATTCTTATAAAGTATCAGCACATTTACCATTGTCATGCCCTCCTGCCACAGTAGGACAACACTGCTCACGTCAGGATTTCTCTGCAGGAAGTGAGACAGATGGCAGCCCCGTCAACTAGGTGCACTGATACTGTTTATAAGAAGATATTCTATGTTTTCTTGTAACAACCTTCCAGAGGAGGATGCATATCTGGTGCACAGATACTTGGGAAAGGACATCTTCCACTGACTTTGAGCCAGTCCTTACACAAGTGGAGTACATGAGCATTTTCTAGTCAACAAAGGGAACGTAACAATTGACAGCAACCGTGATATATAGCTGAATTTACTTTAGCTTACCTGAGCCATGTGCCCTTTCGTTAAAACATTAGGGGTAGGGAAATCTGAAGTACTTTAACTGTCCATCTATATAAATAAATGAATGAATGAAAGTAAAACTCTTTCCACTGCTGGCACTGGAGAGCAGAATTACTTTCAAATCCTTTCCTTTTCAGTACCAGCTGTCACTAATACATGAAACTGCAAGGATCCCTCAGAGCAGTGACAGTTTTGACACCTGAGGGAAAAGTGTGTGTATGGGGGTGTGGGGTGGTTAGTTCATCCTGGACTGCAAAAAAAAAAAAAAAAACTTTGAAAAAGAGCTTCCAATTTAGTTAATTTTTTGGTATACTGTAAAACAAGCCCCAAGGCACTCACAAATGAGGGTCATTTAAGAAGTAAAAGAAGCAATCCTGTTATAGAAAGTACATAAGATGACAGTGACTGTCACTAATTCCATCATATGTCAATGGCATGGAAATAAACCACTACTTTCTTATGTCTAGCATGACTTATATAAAGTAGGCTTGAAATGGATTATGGGAAAGAGAAAGGCTTGAAGAAAAACAAGATCACATTGAGATGTCAAGCTTCATCGGTGGCCATTTTGCAGAAAACATTAAAATTCTACAAGGAGCAGTCAGACTAATTTTGAGGTGTTAAAATAGCTCAGAAGACAAAGAAAGAGTGAAAAAAATATATATTGTTTTACTTCTAAGGTGGAGTTTTCCTTTAAATTTGGATGGGTATGATAATCCCAGGTAACCTTTTCAGACATGCCTCATGCCACAAGATTGACAAACTGAAACCATGAACTTACAGGATAAAAAAAAAACATAGCTGGGAACACTGCCATTCACAACTGTGCAAAAATAAAAGTGCTGCAAGACTTGGCACATATCCTTTCAAATGTCAGTTAACTTGATATGTACCATTATTACAGCCCCCCCCCCCCCCCACACACACACACACACTCATATGAACAATGGCACCATTACTAAGCTTCATAAGAAAGAGCATCTCTGACTCTCATAGACTTGGTGACATACATATGACACTACCTGCTGTCATTTGGGCGTTTTTCTTCAGTTACCTTTCGCTCATAACTCATCTTGTCGAACATGTTAGAAAACAACAAATATTTTTTTTCTGCAGTGTGTTCTGCCTCATCAGATCATTTCATACACTCAGTTCAAGCAAAGTACATTCTCTCTCGTATGCTCGTTGTGGACCATATTCCTGTGGTGAGTTTAAACCCTTCTGCTAGTTTGTGAATATATTCCTGGCATGGAGCAAAGACCTAGACAGTTAGTTTACAAAGAAATCCAGAGTGGTCCTTCAAAAGCTTGCAGTCAGACTTTTAAATGTTAATATTAAAGGCTAATATTTGGATACTTATATAAAGTTGTATCATTTCAAAAAGTTGCCACTTCATATTCAGACTGAAACCTTCAAGAGCCATTAAAAAGTCAAACTGTAATGGGAAAATATATTATATTGATTATCATTTTGAAGTGTCTCATGATATCTTTTAAGTGTTTTTGATAAATTTGTAACTTTTTTAGTTCATCCTTAATCAGTGATGTGCCCTGCTGTTATTACCGCACAGTACTATGACAAACAGTAAGACAGATTTGATAGTTATTTTTAGTCTGTAAGTTCAGATATGGCTAGCAATTACATTTTAGTTAGTCATGTTGCTCCGGCCTTTTGTATAATGGCAGATAATAAATGTTTTCCTGTTGCTACTTGAAAGCAGCAATACAAAACAAAAATAACAGAGAAGGGCAGTCTGCTGCTGTTAGGTAATAAACTGCAGCAAAGTGAATAAGAATTTGATTTTTTCTAATCATTGCTTCTGTGATAGGGCTACAGAATATAGTATATTAACATTAGGTTTTCAGGTTGCTTGCAATCAATAAGATTGAAATATTTATGAGACAGTTGTAATAATTCCAATAATGTGGTATTTGTAATCCATAAATGGTTGTTAGTGCTTGTAAATATTGACATTATACAGCTGAGTGATTGTCAAATGCTAAATATGGCATATTCCACATTGGTTGAAATGTGTCTCTACTCAATGGGGAAAAGTGAATTAGTACTGCAAAAAATAACCACTAAATGCAGTTGAATAAGACTGGCATGTACTATCACTGTGGTATTACTTAAAAATAAATGGTTACTATTATTTTTTCATCACTTGGGTAACACTATTTTAAAAGTGTGTTAGCCTCCCCATGATCAGTCTACATGCCAGAACAAGAGAGGTGCTTACCTGTTGTCACCTTCACTTGGCCAGTCTGTATTGTGATAGAGAATAAATCATTGCATGTGTGTGCTAAATGAAGTGCCTGATACTGTATGCGCTTAAGTAGTGGACTATGGTGGCTGCAAACTTGCACTGTGGTGTGCAAAGGCCCTCATAATCTGGTTCCTGTTTGTCAGTGAACTTGAGTGAAAATAGTTTTTCCTGACTCCATTATATCATAACAATATTCCATGCTAGAGCGGGAATAAAGCAGGGACGGCCTTAGGTCAACTGATGCCCTAGGCAAAAGGGCTCCACGGCACCCACCACCACACCACCCAGTGCCCCCATCTTGGTCTACCTACACCAAATAAATACTGGAAAAGTGCCCCTACTAGAGCAGCACCCTCGGCGGCTGCCTAGTTGGCCTATGCCTAAGGCCGGCTATGGAGTAAAGTGAACCATTCTGTGGAAGCTTGCATATAAATCTGTACTTTGTAACTTGTACTGAATGACTTTACTGCTTAGAATGTTCTTCTGTCTTCAGATCAGATCTACAAAAAACTCCTGACCTCAGAATTATGTGAAACAAAACAGGAAGTATTTCTATCCAAAATTTAAAGTGTGGTATGTTTAAAAATTGTTGTTGTGTTAGGGATATCTAAATGAATAAATAAGGAATAGTTGTGTGTACTTTGTGTTAGTTAAGACTAGAATAATACTGGTATGTAGGTAAACTAATAAAGAAATGGGAGTAGCTTGCATATGCATGAAAAACCCCATCAAGTGGCTGTTTCTCACCACAAAGTATCATTAAAGAGAAACTGGGGGGAATGCTTGGCAGCTTAATTTGCAAGTGAGGGTCTCTTTTGTGACCACTGTTAAGTACAAAATGCACTCTTTCAAATGAGGTTGCGGGAGAAGTTTTCTCCTAGGCAAAGTGACTTGAAAGTTGATTATATCAATTAAGCATTTGAAGGGGGCAAAGCACCCTCTGTATGAGGAGTATGACAGGCTTTGCTCCCACCAACTTAACGGGGATAGAACACTGAAACAAGTGGTTCTTTGTCAGGTTTAGTTAGCTTACAGTAGGTCAAATAAGAGTCATAGTAGCTATTTACAAAGAATCCAAAAGTTCCAAAGACATGCATTTATAGTGTTCCTCCCCGGGCCTCCGCTGAAAGTAGACCCTGTCCTAGTTGAACTTTCCCAGTCAACAAATGTTAAATAAATAAAAATAAAATTGGGGGGGTTATAATACAGAAGGTCAAATAGTGGATACCTCAGATGTATTTGGTTAACTGTAACATAGTTATCACAGTCAGTGCTATTGTTTACGATATGTACAATTGTATTAGTTACAGAGAAAAGAAAATAGAATGGCGAATTGTAAATGAGGAAGATCCAAGGGTTTGAGGAGAATTCAACTTGAAATTCATTTTTTGAACTCAAGTAAATGATATTCTTGCCAATGACGTGGAGCTAGGTGTCCTTTTAGAAATGTTATTTTAACTATTTTTCAAATATGTATAACATTTATTATGCTGAGCTGCCATTTTGTTGAGTAGTAATATATTTCATTTGCACAGTTCCGATTGTGCCACAACTTCTGAGGTGATAAGGACTTTGCTTTTGGGGCTTGTTATGCATTTTGTGGTTTGGAACAGGCAGAATGAAGGAGACTGACTGATAGATGCACAGAAGTCTAATTAATATGCCACATTATGCATATTATTATTATTATTATATCATTTTAGGTTGCTTCCTCTTTGACGGAATGCTCCAGTGAGCTATCTTCTTGTGGCCTGCCAACACTGTCTGTGTTATTCCCTGAACCAGCTTGTGCAGACTTTAGTGCCACTTGCTTGGTTCAGTCCATACAGGTACAAGAAATGGCTGTGAAAGAAGTTTGGTTTGGGCTAGAACAGGAATGGAAGTGGAAAGTTTGAGTCAGTTTCACTGGTGAGAGATTGTCCTCTTCTTGAAGTTGAAAGACCAGCCTTGTAATAATACAGTGACTTCTGTCTTTACACAGCTTTATGTGAAGGATCCAAGAACTGCATAATGTTAAGAGGTTCTTGTCAGTAGTCCCTCCTCACCAAGGAAAGGACAGCTGCCATTGTCTACCCAGACATAACCCGGTACCTCTCTCTGTTTTTACAGTAAGGCTTAATGTCTTCACAGATTGAAATCCAGCCACTTTGTTAGTGAGATTGCTTTTCTCCTAACATTTGTGGTAGACAGTAAACTCAGAAATTAGTCTTTGAGGATTGTTAGATTTGGGGTTTGATAATCAATTAACTTTATATTTGTGTGTGTTGTGTTTGTTTGTGTGTGTGTGTGTCTTTTGCTTCTTCTTCTTCTTCTTTCGGCTGTTCCCATTAGGGGTTGCCACAGCAGATCATCTGTTTCCATTTCTTCCAGTCCTCCGCATCTTGCTCTGTCACACCAACCACCTGCATGTCCTCTCTCACCTCATCCATAAACCTTATCTTAGGCCTTCCTCTTTTCCTCTTACTTGGCAGCTCCATCCTTCGCACCTTTTTTCCCAATATACCCAGCATCCCTCCTCAGCAGATGTCCAAACCAATGCAATATTGCCTCTCTGGCTTTGTCTCCAAACCGTACAACCTGAGCTGACCCTCTAATATACTGATTCCTAATCCTGTCCATCCTCGTCACACCCAATGCAAATCTTAATATCTTTAACTCTGCCACTTCCAGCTCTGACTCCTGCCTTTTTGTCAGTGCCACCCTCTCCAACCCATATAACATAGCTAGTCTCACTACCCTCTTATAGACCTTCCCTTTCACTCTTACTGGTACCCGTCTGTTACAAATCACTCCTGACACTCTTCTCCACCCACTCCACCCTGCCTGTACTTGCTTTTTCACCTTTCTTCCACACTCACCATTACTCTAAACTGTTGATCCCAAGTATTTAAACTCATCTACCTTCAACAACTCTACTCCCTGCATCCTCACCATTCCCACACACATATTTTGTCTTAGTCCTGCTGACCTTCATTCCTCTCCTCTCTAGAGCATATCTCCACCTCTCCAGGATCTCCTCAACCTGTTCCCTTCTCTCACTACAGATCACAATGTCATCTGCAAATATCTTAGTCCATGGGACTCCTGTCTGATCTTGTCTGACAACCTGTCCATCACCATTGCAAATAAGAAAGGGCTCAGAGCTGATCCTTGATATAATCCCACCTCTACCTTAAATGCACGCGTCACTCTTACCATAGACCTCACCAATGTCACACTACCCTCATACATATCCTGTACTACTACAGATTACTTTAGATTATATATTACTGTAGATTACTTAAAGGATTTTTGACTGGAAACAGACTGCCTGCCTTGCTTGGATTACTTTCCAATACTTAGTAATTCTGTACAATTATATATTTTTCATTATTATTATTTTTTTTTTACATAAGACGAGTTTGTTTGTTACTTCTACTACTGTTGTCTGATCTGATTAATATACAGTGATTAACTAAAGATATATGGACTGAAAATCTTCCACACAGAGAAGTTTCATACACTGTTTTATTCTGTACTACTCTTTCATACTTCTCTGCTACTCGTGACTTCCTCATACAATACCAAAACTCCTCTCTAAGCACCCTGTCATATGGTTTCTCTAAGTCCACAAAGACACAATGCAGCTTCTTCTGACTTTCTCTATACTTCCCCATCAACACTCTCAGATCAGACATAAAACCATACTGCTGCACACTAATCATCACCTCCCTTCTTAACTTAGCTTCCGCTACTCTTTCCCATAACTTCATGCTGTGGCTGATCAGTTTTATCCCTCTGTAGTTAATACAGCTCTGTACATCACCCTTATTCTTAAAAATCAGTACCAAAACACTTCTCCATTCCTCAGGCATCCTCTCACTTTCCAATATTTCATTAAACAGTTAAACAATCTGGTTTAAAAACTCCACTGCCATCTCTCCTAAACACCTCCATGCTTCCACAGGTATGTCATCTGGAACAACAGCCTTTCCATTCTTCATCTCTGTGCAGGTTTTATTTATAGATATATATATATATATATATGTATATATATATATATATATATATATATATATATATATATATATATAGTTTGTGGTCATCTATAGTTTGTTTCATGGGTGGTAAAATGAGTTATTGTTGCCTGCTTCATGGGAAGACTTTGTAGCTCACTTGTCCCCTACTCTCCTTGCAGACAGGTTCCCACATGGTCTTTCATAAAACTTGCTGTACTGATCTGTGCTGGTGACGTATATGCTTGTCTGTCATTAAAAAAAGTGAACCACCATGACAGTGTTTCACACTTTTGCCTCATTCTTTGAGAAGATGCTGTTGGTTGCATCAGGTTAGCATGGAATTTTATAGTTCAGAGAGAGATTCATTACTGGCTTGCTATTGCAGGCTTAAACTAAGCTACTTATTAGCATTCATAATATTTTTTTGTGAATCTTGAGTACCGCCATACAGAATTTCATCTCTATGGTGTGTAGATTACAGTGCGAGTTGTGATGTATAAAGAAATGTAGTACATATGTATGTACTATTTACTTTATAAAGGAAGGACCCGGGCAAGAGACCTAAATAAACAGTCTTACTGTATATGTATTGAAATGCTGATAATTACATAAGTTAATTATGGTTATCTTTGTTATGGTCTATGTTATAACCACACACTGTAATTATTTTCTTACTGTGAAATCATGGGGCATTGTTGAAAAGCAGAGCTTAACTTTGTGTGTGTGTGTGTGTGTGTGTGTGTGTGTGTGTGTGTGTGTGTGTGTGTGTGTGTGTGTGTCTTGTACATGTATGTTTGTATAATATGTGGTATGATTTCGCTAAGAAATGGAACAGAAGGGGGGATTTGCTGTAATGTAGCACAACATTTGAGGAAGGGAATAAGCATTTTCTTGTAGTAGTGAAGCCACTTTTTATATAAGTATAACAAACTCGCATCTGTAACTCTTATAGATCACAGCTGAGGGATACTAATAACCTGTTGTCAGTAGGGACACCTTATGTAGCTACATCTCTGTGGATATGCAGAATACAGTGTATGTGAACAAGTGTATGCATGCCACAAAAACAGCTTATTTCTGCAGGATAACTGTACATTTAGCAAGTCCGTATGTATATGTTAAGCTTGAATATAGGCTGCATGTGAGTATGATCTGTCTGTCTGTCTGTCTGTGCATTCTTTGCTGCTTATCAGTTGTGATTGTATGTAGTACTTGTGCACTGGTTTTTGTGCAGCTACTTAGGTTTCACACCGGTTGTTGTATTATGTACCATCTGACTTTGTGAACAGTACCATGAGTATTATATGTTTGTTACTGTGTGTCTCTTTACTTGGGTGTGCAAATAGTTTAATGTTTCAACTAATTGTGCAGAGCACCAAGAGCTTTTTCCCCAGTTTTTTACGATCAGGTATGGGAATGTTTACCAGTGAACCCGTGTAACTTTCATTCTGCATATTCTGTCCGTTAACCCATCTTCAAAAACCAGCATATGGAGGCTTGAAAGTGTATGCGGCTGCTAGATATGTCTGTCATTCTGTCATGTTATCACTGACTCTGCCAACATGATGACTGGTTTTATGATTGTGGTTCTGTGTATATGTGTGTAAATATATTCATGCAGATATACAAAAAAAACTATGTTTACTGCTGCCCTACTTGTCTTGCGATTTACCAACTTACCTACTTTGTGGAGGAACTTTGCAAGTTGAAAAGTGAGATTGAAAGATGTGACTGATTGGTTTTAACCTTAGCATATTGGTCTTAATATGCTGTAAGAATGTTATTTGAAGGAAGAGTGTGGTTTTTTTTGTTTAGTTGTAAATGTCACTCACATCTCTAATTCTGTTCTTGAAGGCCCTGATAAAGTAGAATAGAGGGTGTGACTGAGTAATGCAAACATACTTTAAGAATGAAACCTTGTTAATTATTAAAATCTTGGGAATGTGTGTATGTTGTTGAGAAGGCACAAGCTGTCCCATCTTACTATAATGTACATAGTCCTAACAAAATGTGCTGTGAAGTGCTCTGTCTGAGAAAGTTTTTCTGAAGCAGTTTCACCGATTACTGCGGTTATACGCATTCTGCTCATTTTGTCAGTTTTAGTTACTCTGTGAAACTCAAACAAATGAAGAGAGCCACTTTATATAGTGAGCAACCAGTGCTGTGCATTAAAATCCTCTGGATGGTATGCTGTGCTTTCAAGGAATTTGTCAGGGTTGTTAAATGTGTACTGCCGGTATTTCTTTGCTTGTGTTCTAGTTTGTGTCTGATCAATATCTCTGTTTTGAGATGATTGAAACTATCTAGACTAATGTAAGCTGGCATCAACGCTTAAAGTAACAGATTTTACTTGACAGCTTAAGTCACTGGCCTTCAAGATTTTGTCTGGTGAGCAGTGTTTGTTTACTGCAATGTGTGCCTTTTCTTAATTAGGTCAGTCAAGAATTCTCAGGTATATCAATGCTGAGTGGTGTTGCAAAATATGTGTCTGACCTAGATTTCCATAAGACCAGCATGACTGTTACATGAAGGAGACCTACAACCAAGTGACTAGTGTTGAATTGGCTTCTAAGGTGGTAAAACTGGTTACCATTTGGTCAAGAGTCACAGAAAGGAGGTGGTGCATGGAGTTTGACCAGAGGAAGGGATGCTGACCACTTTGATTGTCACTAACATGATTAGGGTGATCAGCTATCTTAACTTCATTGGCAGTGGGCTTATAGTAGAGTTAAGGAGATGTAAGTGATAGAAGGTTATCACTGGTCATCTCATAGAAACAGGATGTAAGTGTTTTCCTGTGGTGATCAGAATTTGTTGTGGTGGAAGGAAGTGATGTGTGGATGACTGGGGGATGGGAAGAGAGACATAGCTTATTACAGAAAGGAAGTGCTGATACTACTGTGTGTATAAATCATTCATGAGACTTTCAACATGACTACCAATCCACTTCAGAAAGCCACAGCAGATTAGGAGGAATGTATATGATCACATTCCCACCCTGGAATACGCACTTACACCCGGCTCTAGACTGTGCGACCAAAAGAGGCAAACTACATGTTACCTGGTTTAGCCATCTCTGTTATACTCCTCAGCAGGTCTAACCATTCCCAGTGTACTGTTGCAAAGGTGGTGATCACGGTTTGCTGTTTACATCTGAGAGGAACGGTAAATGTCAGAGATTTTTCTCTGTCATTCCTCTGCTCGGTAGCAAAGAATGAGATGTATTAGTACTGGACTGGTTGCTTCCAACTCCTGTTCCACTGATAGTCACATCAAGAGATGTTCACACAGGATGCCATCTTCTCCAAAGCCTTTCACGCAGAAAATGTGTAAGGATAAATGGAAGACATTTTAGGTGTGGGCTGCATAACATGAGAATGGTGTGCTCATGGCTTCTTTTTCTAAGGTTCCAGTGTTTGTTGGAACTCTTTGACTCTGGGCTATGCAATTCATTAGTTGAGGTACTCTTGCCTGGCATATATAATTTTAATACCGGGTAGCATCTATTTTTGTTAAATTCCCTTAAAATCTGCAAAAGCCTTTTTGTGGGGTGCTTTTCATCTACATCTGCCTCCCAGGGAGATTGGTCTCCCATAGGAGCTATACTTTGTTCACAGATTAATAGGTAAGCACTAAGCCAGCGACCCTTTGGGGATCATTTTAAGCCTAGCCAATTTCCCTTATTGAAAATCAAACCCTATACCTCTTTTCTGTTAGTTAAACACCTTAACCAATGTGCCAGCCTCCAACCCTGTAGAAACTAGGCTCTTCCATCATTTGCAAATCTGAAGATTGTGACAAGGAAGACCTTATTGGCTATGACTTCTGCAAGACAAATTTCTGAATTACAAGCATTGTGTGTCAACCCATAATATTTGGTCATCAACAGTGGAGGAGTCTCCTTGAGGATCAGCCTCTCATGTATGCTTAAAGTCACAGGTGTGATGAACCTTAGTAAGTCTGTTGAATTTTGTGTGTTATGCTGCTACTGTCCTAATCAAGGAGAATTCCTAATTCCTTCTGCGGTGTATGGATGTCTTCAGGCAACTGGAGTGCTATGTGAATAGAAGAAAAGACATTGAAAGTATACAACATTGTTCTTTTTATTTGTCTCCTAGAAGCAAAGGGGAAGGTAAAAAAGCTCTGTCTGGCTGTCTAGTTTTCAGATTTTCTTTCTTTTCTTTTGCTGAAACAAGGAACTGCCTAGACTGCTTAAGGCTTCTTCTGCTATCGGGTGTCTACTTCTTTGGCTTTTTCCTATAGGGCACATTTATATGACATGTACAGCAACAACTTGGTCCTCACCAAACGCCTTTGGAAAAGACTTTAAATTGGATATAGTCTCTGGGCTGGTTGGTCAGCCATGCAGGAGGAGTAGCTAGAGACTTGGTCTTAAAGTTAAAAGAAGACTGAGTGGTCATAAAGTTAAAAGAAGACTGAGTTCTCTGTTGCAGTTATAAATGTTATGCACTTACTATAATGGTAGATCTGCTTGAGGAATTCAATCTGTGTTAACTAACCCACCCTCCATTCCCTGTTTGGATATGGAAAAGTATCATGGCTGAAGGTAGAGAAAAGAAATGTAGGGTATCATGGGAAGGGGAATGTGTAAGTGTGTCCTGGACAAATTATTTCCACAAAGCTGAAGTTGTACTCCCTGAAGAAGCAGTACTCACTCTTTTGCGAAACATGCATTGGGACAAGTTAAACGTGTTTAATTTTTTTCCAGAGTTTTCTTATATTTCTTACCATTTTGATGGCTTGTATAATTTTGTTGTTTCCCTTGGAGTCTGTCACAAGTAGCTTTGGATTACATAGTAAATTATCTTCTGCAGACAGTCCCACACAGCTAATTAAAGGTATTTGTTAACATGCAGTAATGCTTTGTGTTTAGCCAGCATTTGAGTAGTTACCAGATTCTGTCATTGCATATGACTCAGATGGTCTTACTGTTCATTAGAACTTAACAAAGAGTTTGAGGATAGCTGTAGATTGCCTTTTCCAATTAAACTGTCCATGCTGATCACTTCAGTTTCCATTTCTTAACATTTAAAATTTTCATTTCATCAAAAACTTCCAGGTGTATGTCATGTCAATACTTACATACCGTCATTTTTTTGCTACATGGTGTTTCTAGAAAGCCTGTTTTTATTCACCTTCCTATTTGGTGGATAAACATGTCAGCCTGTTTACTCATAACCGTTCACCATCAGTGTTCGATTGTGTTGCTTTATTCTCATTCAATTTTTTAAATTCATTGCCCCCTTGAACTATTCATTGCCCTCTTGGCATACTTAACTTTAATCAGGTTCGCCGTACTCCGTGGTATAATGCAGTGCTTTTTGTGTCTCCATATCTCTTCTAGAGAAGATCCTGCAGCAGTTTAATAGGTAAATTGATCAATAAATTAGTAAAATACCCTCTTTCTAAATATTTTATGGTACAACTAATTGATCAGTCCTGCACGACACATTAATAATAGTGTGAATGACCTGTACAGGCACTCTTATAATCTCCTTCTGGGAAATGTTCTTCGTTAGTTTAGAACTAATAGGAAATGTTTCTGATGCAGGTATAGCTTTTCTGCTGGAGACTTTCATTGCGCTCTGACTATGGCCTGTTTGTTTATTAGTTACAGTTTCTTCACTGGTTTAGCCCTTCCATAGCTCATTTATAGACCAGACCTAAGAGGAAAGCCTTTAGCCTTACACTGGAAATTGAATGAAAATTCTAAAAGGATTACTAGCTAATGAGTGTATTTGCTTACAAAAGGACCAAAACAAAGCAGCTTAGAAAATCATGAAGCATTGTATATTAAAACAATGAGCTGTTTTTAATCTAGCCTGTAATCTGGCCCTGAACTGTATATGCTCAAGACATTCATCCAGTTATATGTTACGTATAGGCTCAGTGCAACAATATCTATATGGTGCTGTTTACATCATACATTGCTAACTATGGAGTGAGAGTTGAGTCCATTCTATGAGGTCAGATTTTGCAGCTATTATAAAGGGAGTGAATGTGCTTGAGTTAGTGGCCTAGAAATCAGGAAAACAGGCCTTGAAAAAAGAAACTGCAGGAAGACTGTGGAAGGTAGGAGGGCAGTTAGGAGCAAGACAGTTATTTATTGTAGCAAGCATAAGACATTTATAGTTTCTTTGAAGGGAGAAAGTCAATCATGAATATCTTTATATTGCCTACAGTATTGCATGTAATTACCTTTATTCAAGATAAATATGTTATCCTGGCATATACAAAGTGTACATATAATGTTTCTTCTTCATTAATACTTGGGTATTTTGCATCTCAGAGTAGAATATAACTTGGACGTTTGAAGATCAGGTATCTGTACATATCTTCATTTCTGAAGTTCTTTGCTTCCTTATTGTCTTTTACTTACTTTTAACTGCTGTTTTTTTATTAAGTGTGATTTGGCCAAGAGTTTGCTATGAAAGCACAGAGGCTTGTTCTAGTGTCTGATCCTACTGAAGGTTCATAGCTCTTGTTCTTCTGTCAGCACTTCAGCAAACCTGTTGGTAGGTAATACCTTCAGCTGCTCCATACCTTTTCATCTGGTGCCCAAATCATGGTAGTTCAAGATCAGCATAGACTGATAGTAGAATTATGAAAAGTAGTAAAGAAACACGACCAATATGCCAACAGTTGTTCTGAGAATGACTGTTAGTGAAATGCTAGAGTTCTGGCAAAATCCTTTTGAGCTGTATTCCCAGGATTGTGGATTCAAAGGATGTGGACCGGGTTCCTTTTGTATGTTCGAGGAGGACCATATGTGCAATCCTTAGAACTGGAATCACTTAACTGCAGTATGGGGGAAATGTGTACTAATTCCGAAACTGGTGTATCAAGGAGAATTTATCAGACTTAATATTTTGGAGTTTCTGTACACACAGTATCTAGTACTGAAATTGTAACATGGATGTCATGCTGTCCATCTGTAGATTAAAGGTTAAGTCTGGAGAACATCGAAACTTACATTGTGTTGTGGGAGATGTGCTCCATAGCTGACCTAGTATGTTCATTTGCTCAACTTATTGTTAAGCTGTATACTCTGTTTAACTGATATTTTCTTATTTTTTCCCTCACCCAGAATAAAAATTGCAGTGTACATCTAGCTTTGAAAATCCTATGACAAGAAAGGATGATCAGCTGAAGGGGGGAATGCTTGCAGGAGAACCACTAAGATAACCAAACAGGGATTCATAACTATTTATCGAAGAATTTTTCTTCAACAGACAAATCAATGAAAATAAATCACTGAAAGCCATTTTCAGCAAACACATTTTAAAGCTTTTTTTGCAAAGGGGGGCAAGCCCCCCTGCCCCTTGTGGGGGGACACCCTCATACCCCACAACTTATACATACTATGGTTGCACAACAGTGACAAAAGTGTAACACTGCATGTTTGCTGAAAGTTGATTCCTATGATAAAACTGTTGAGCTGTTGTCAGTCAGTTAATCAGCACTCACCGAAAACATGTTTCCTCAAAGAGCTGGGGGAAATGGATTTTAAGGAAATGATGTCTAATTCACTAGAGGGTAGGTGATAGCAGGAGTGATGTTAAATGGACTCTAGAGAATGCAGAGGGCCATGTAAGGTGATAAGCATCTGAGGCAGAAGGTGGGAAGGCAGCATGACGCATCAGACAGAGAGCAGGGTTTGGATCAGATGCTTTCTCTCAGAATGGGAAATGGGGTTTTAACTCATTGCATGGAGTCAGATGATCCCAAAGGGCTCCAGTAGAGTATACATCAGGAGGAGGAATATAAAAAGATGATGAAGAGTATCTGTGTAAAAGCTGGTTGAACTTTTGAAAGGGCTAACTAGACCAACAATGTCCTTCCTTCATTATTTCTGTATGTCTACCTGATCTTCTGAAGTGATTCAGTAACTGATAAGGCATCTAACTGTAAGAAGCCTCACAGTACATATTCTAACACGTGTAAGCAGGGTTTCTGTTATTCCTTCCTGATTAACTGCATTTCATTACGTTTAGCTGTATTTCATTGCTATTTACTGCAATTCATTACTGTTTAACTGTATTTTACTGCATTTCTTTACTGTTTAACTGTATTTTTTCATACTGTGAGTTCTGCTTTTGTTTATAAGTGGTTAATCTGTGCTTTTTTGTGAGTTTTACTGTGTTCTTAATGCTTAAATTGATTAACATGGTCTGGAATCAGGTTTGCTGCATCCAGAGCTGTTTGATTTTGCCTTATGTGTTTCTGGCAGCCACCTTGTGCAGGTAGGGGACTATTTTCTCTGCTAGGGAGGGTAGCAGGGCTGCCTGGACCTTGTCTGGTACAAGCTGATTGGTAAAGAAAACAGGGATTACCAGGATATGCTTAGATTTCTGTGTTATTAGAATCTTCTGTTTTTTGTGGTATTTAAACCCCACGTTTCAACTGGTTTGGTCTTGTTTTCACATCACGCATCGCAGCTGCACTGTTTTTAACCCAAGTGAGGTATTCCAGCTACAGATTTTCCCTTAGTAGCACATGTGTGATCACCTAGTAGTACTCCTCTTAGGCCTTTCCTTAGGTCTCTCTGGCCTCTCTCAGATTCTGACAAATATGGATGGACGATTTCCTATGATTTCTCTTGCCAGTCTAGTTGATATGGGCATCCTGAGACAGTGTAGTAACTGACACATGTACACGGACAACCCTCTACTACTACCACCTATGAACACAGATTGTGAGAGATGCAATTACAGTAAGAACCTAGAGTCTATGCTCTCTCCCTCACAGGCCAGTATATCTGGCACTGAGAAGGTTGTCAATACAAACACCACACCTCAAACACCACCCACACCTGTACAACACACAGCCACATATGCAGAGGTCCTCAACAAAAACATACCCAAACAAAAGAGACCTCCGAGGCAAAAACACATGTGAACTCCATTGCCCACCACACCACATCCCACACATAGTCCACACACCTGTGTACACGGCCACTAAGGCCTAAACATAAACTCAACATATAAGTCACAGGAGACTCCATTGTGAAACACACAGATGTGCCCCTCACCAGGCTGACTAAGGAGAAAGTCACAATTAGTTGTTTTTCAGGTACCAGAATCTGCCATATCACCCATGCACTCAAGTTTCTCAACAACAGCTACTGTTATGACTTTGGCTTAGTCCATGTTGGTGTGAATGATTTGAGACATACCTCCCTGGACTATATGAAGAGTGACATGATTGAGCTTGCTGTGTCTCAGGCAGGTATGTTTCTAGCCTTAAGCAGCATTTTACAGGCACCCAGAATGATGCACACAGAAAGTGATTGACTTTAACAATTGGCTTAGTTTCTGGTGTCATTCCAAGGGAATCCAGGACCTGACACCCTGGGAAGACATGATCAACAGACCATAATGCTTTGCCAGAGATGGCCTACATCTGTCTCCCTTGGGCTTCAGGCTTCTGGCAAAGGCTCTTGCCTCCCCCATACTGCCTTTTTTAAGCAATGCCATGAGATCAAAACTGTCAACATGAAAATTTCATCAAAATGCAAATTAAAGGTCATGTTGCTAAACGCTAGGAGTCGAAACATGAAACTGCACTCATTGCAAGCATTCTTAGCCCTGGAAGATGCTGACATGTGTGCAGTCACAAAAACCTGGTTCAAAGCTGTGGTGAACACCCCAGCCATACCAGGTTATTCATCCTATCATACATTCAGACCACAAACTGTGGGCAGCAAAGCAAAAGGAGCTTGAGTTGCAATATATATTAAAGACATACACACCTCCAGGCTGGTCAAACAGTATGATGCACAGGAGATACTCCAGGTACAGTCCCTATTCAAATCATAGCTAGCTACAGGCCCCCAACTTTGACTCAAGATGCCCACCCACCTATCAGGACCTCCTCGAATCAATCAATATTCAACCCTTTACCCTTATCCTGGATGATTTTAACTATCCAACTATAGATTGGAAGAACTAATAATGCCAAAACACAAATGCACAGAGATTCTTTGATTTCATCATTGCAAATGCCTTGGACAAGCAGGTCGACACCCCCACAAGAGGTGATAATATCTTGGACTTGGTATTAATCAACATGAGTAACCACTGCAGCATCCCTACATTGTCATTCTCCCTGATAAGATCTGACCACAAAGTGGTCACTTTCAAAGTCACCATCTCCCCTGACCCCCCCCCCCCCCAGCTAGGGCCAAAAAAAAACACTTCTCTGAAGCTGATTACAACCTTCTGACTGGAGATATAAACAGCTTCATAACCCCCTCCCCCTCCATAGGAACTGGCACATATGCCCAAAGCCACACCAAAGTACAATACAAGCATTTACATAGCTGCATGGAATCAAAAATCCTCCTCAAGGAAGAGTAAACCTATCTGGTAGAAATTTGCAATAAATAAACTCTATAATAAAAGGAAAAAAAATGCTGTCCAGGATCAAGAAGGAGCAGATGACTAATTGGAAGCAATCTCTCCTTATCCTGAACAAGCAAATAAGAGCACTAGTGAAGCCCTTCAAAGCAAACGTCTAGTCCAAACTGGCCATATCTACTAAAGACAGTCATAAGGCCTTCTTCATATGTCCGCAATCTCAAAGGAAGCACTTAGATCTGCTCAGAACTGGTGGTCAAGGACACTACATACACAAATGTTGTAGATATAGCCAACCTGCTAGCAGACAGGTTCAGTAAAAATGTCACCCCTCTGTCCCCACCATCAGTAAATCAGGACATCCCCAGCACCTGCCCCCCTCCCCTTATCTCTAGGGAGTAAGTCATCACTGTCCTCTCAAAGGCAAAAAATACAACCTCCATGGGACCTGATAATATCCCAGGCTGCATCCCACATCAACTCAGACAGGAACTTGCAGCACCATTAGGCACCCTATTCCACCAAAGCCTGAGTACCGGCTTCATCCCAACTGAGTGGATGACAGCCACTGTGATCCCTTTGCACAAAGGTGGAGCATCCACTGATCCAGTAAATTGTAGACTCATCAGCCTAACTAGCCTGATCTGCAAGGCCATGGAACGGATTATCATGGACCTCATTAACAAGGACATTAGCAACCTCCAAATACTCTATCCCATGGTTTCATCAAGGGGGAGGTCATGCCTGTTAAATTTGTTCAACTTCTTTGAGGCAGTCACCAGAGCCATGGAGGAGGGGAAGACTGTGCACACCACCTACCATGATCTGGCCAAAGCATTCGATACTGTTCCCTACTTGGGTATAATAGATAAACTCTCTCAACTAGGCATCAGTCTGTATGTTACCAGATGGGTAGCAAACTGGCTCACTGATAGAACCCACCCAGTGAAAATAGGGGAAGCCACCTCAAACAGACCCGTAATGAGCAGTGTACCCCAGGGATCGGTCTTGGGGGCCTCTGTTGTTTGGGATATACTTTTCTGAAGTGCAGGCCAAAATCAGTGGGCTTTGTGGTAGTTTGCAGATGACTGTAAGCTGGGGAATGTCTTCAATTCCCCTAGTGATGTGGACATCCTGCAAGAGGGTCTCACCTAAACAAGTGAATAATGCCGGAAACCTGGCCTCAAACTGAATACCAAAAAAAAGCATCATCATCCCCTTTGGGGAGAGTGATGTTTCCACAAATTATCATATTAGTAACATGGTCCTAAGCATGCAGTCAGTCCGTGAGGGACTTTGGCACCCAGGTCTATAGCAAACTGACTTATGACCACCATGTTGCCTCAGTTGTACAGCAAGCTTTCTACATTGCCCACCTCATTAGTAAGGGTCATAACATCCCTGTATTCTTCCCTTATAAGACCCATTATTGAGTACAATGCCCCTTTTGGCGTGTACCTAACAAAGCACATGCAGCAGCTGAAGAGCCAAAGAGGTTCCTCACCAGGAGAATCCAGGGCCTCAAACATCTACCCTACACAGTAAGGCTAAAAGCCCTGTCCTTCTACTTAGTTTCATACAGACTCCTCAGAGGTGATCTCTGTCTGGTATACAAAGCAATCTCTGACCCCGCCTTGATGGGACTGCTGCATATCCGCAAGTCAAGCTCCACTCAAGTAACCCGCACACGCGACCTCACCCTGGTCTGTCACATCAGTAGGACTTGGCAGAACAGATTTGTGTCCCAGAGACTCTCCCTTATGTGGAATAGACTCCATCTCCACGTCAAGCAGAGTATCTCATTAACCCTTTTTAAGTGCAACCTGGATAGCTGGATGGGGAACAGAAAATACCCCTATGGGATTCCACCTGTGTCCCTGCTGGGCAGGGGCATCAGGTGCTGACTTGTCGGAACATGGGCTAAATTCTTAGCTGAGCTTGTAAAGGACTCAGAGCCAACAGTCTAGTAACATCCTATGATCCGATGGTGACTGTTTCATTATTTTCAGTGCTTTACAGATCAAAACAGAGCTAATACCACATAATCATGTTATCTTTCTATTCTTTGACAAGTTCTCAGTCTGCTGTACCCTTCTTTCAGTGTTATTATCGGTAATTTTCTGGGGGGGGGTTTGTGTTCTTGTACTCCCATGTCTTACAGCTTCTGATGAGTTTTGATAGGTCAAAAGGTGCATCCATTATGCAGAAAGCTGCAGTTTACAGCTATGTGATCTAGTTTTGTTTCTGTAGTCCTGTTCATTTTGGAGTGATATGGTATTTTGATTATTCATATATTTGTCTAGTTCTAGAACGACTTTGAAATATCTAATTGATCCTTGACCTCAGCCAGTACACCCCGTTTTTATCAAATAAGAAAAGTCTTCACAATTGTCTCATATTTGTGTCACATGAATAAGGATTGTTTTTTGTTTGTTATGACATAAAACTATTTGTATGTAGTAGTTCATTTTGCCCCCAGAAAATGCAGAGTTACAGTTCTAAATCAGATTTTACCAGTCAAGAACCTTGCCTTTCACTTTGGCCATATAGTGACTGATGTCTTCACATTAGGTTTAATACAAATTCTTCTGTTCATGTGATTTTAGCTTCAGCAGGATACAATTATCTGAGAGAATAAAAGGTGGGTTGGGGGGGGTGAATGTACTATATTTTTGGAAGAGAAGTGGATAATTCGGAATTGAGAAGAATGATGAGTGGATGGGAAATAGAAAATTCACTCCAGGGATCACTCCAGTGGCTCTACTCGACAGAGGCACTGGGAACTAAGGTCAAGTGGCACAATGCCAGTGTAATCCTATGGGTCAGGCTTGTAAAGGCTCCAAGGCAATTAGCCTAGTACACACCTATGAACCTATATGGGATGTTGACCACAAGCGAGGTGGTCCAGAAGTTATTTAAGAAAATATTGATGTTCATCGTGTTACACTGCTGCAGTCATTACACTTCGGTTATCCTACCGTCAAGCGGTCCCACAGTCGGCCAGAGTTCCAAAGTCTTGGTCCGGCGTCGGTTGCTGTCGCTTCTTCCCTGACGTCAGTGCGCCAGGGGTATATAAGATGCATCTGATGCCATTTTCTCCAGTCTTTCTTGCCACGCGGTGCCCGAAGCAGAAGCCGATCGGCCAACAACTGAGATTTTCGAAGTCGAATTTCAGATCCGAAGTCTTCAATAAAGCTAAGTACCCTGTTGGGGAAACTTTTTTCTTGCCTCAGACTGATGTCAGAAAAAGTTAATAATTGTATTTCTTGTGGGAAGCAAATACCTCATAAGGACTTCCACTCTTACTGTATTCCATGCCTAGGCCCTGATCACAACATCACTAGTTGTTGGTTCTGTGCTAGATTTAACAAACGCACTATAAAAAGACGTTTTGATTTTGCTTTGCACTACTTTGGCCGAAGATTCAATTATACTATGCCATCGGATCACGCGACGACCGCAATACCGAAAAAACGCAAAGACAAAGATAAAGACAGGCATCCGAGGTCCAAAACCAATGACGAAACCTCTTCTAGGCCAGTCGCCAGTTCGCCGGTTCATAGTGAGGTGCTTTCGCAGCCCCTGACACCCGCTACCTCAGAGCCACAGGTCGCCTCCGACTCCCACGTGGAGACAACTAGGCCTCCGGAAACTCAAGGTATTGGGCCTACGGAAACTAATCCCTCAGATAGGTCTGGAGCCGCTGAGCAGGCATCGGCTTCTGAGGGTGTTTTCAGACCTTCACAACTTACCATTAAAACAACAGCCAAGACAAATGTACCATTAAAGACAAAGAAACAAGTACAGCATTCTCCTGGACAGTCCTCCATGCCTAAGAAACAGATGGTTAAAATGGCCGAAGACCTCATTACTCTAATCAGGGGTTCCCATCCCCCTCCTGAGAAAAGGCCTAGGCAGGATACAGACTATGATTCCTCAGATCAGGTTTCCATTCCCTCTGATTCCTCTTCAGACCAGGGATACTCTCTACCCCCCCCCCCCCCCTATGAGGACTCTGATGCTGAAGAATCTATCCCTTCAGCCTCTCCTCCTGAGGATTATTCTTTTGGGGAAACTTTACATACAATGAGGGAGCATTTCCATTGGGAAAGTCAGGATTACTCAGAATCCAAGAAAAGGCTCAGGGATTTCCTTTTATTGCCTCAACACAGACCCCTGGCTATTCCGCCTGTACTAGATATTGTGGATGATGTGTTCTGTGAATCCAGCTTATCTCCTGATTCTTTACCCCATGCACCAGCCAAGCCAGATAGATATTATAGGGTCCCTGGCTCTCACAAGTTTCTTTATAAAAACCCTTCTGCTGACCCAGAAACTATTTCCCAGGGTCCAAAAGGGGTTAAGGCTTCCATTGCAAAAAATCCAGTACCCTCTGACAGAGATTCCAGAGCTTTGGATAGATGGGGGAAGAAAGTATACACTTCTGCAACTTTAGCAGTAAGAGCTTTAAATTGCCAGTTTCACATGCCTAAGCACCAACAATATTTAATGGCTCAGTTAAAACAGAAAATGCTTGCAAGCTCAGAAGCTCCTGATTGTAAAGAAATGCAGGATTTATTGCATGCAGTTGAACAGGTGGGAAAACATACTCTGCAATGTGGTTTTGATTCTTTAGAGGCCTCTTGTAGAGCCGCAGTTACAGGTTCTGTGATTCGAAGACATGCTTGGTTAAAACCCTGATCATGTTAAGGCAGAATTATCGGATGCTCCTTTACAGCATGATACCTTGTTTGGTGTTAAGGCAAAAGAGGTGTTAAAGAAAATGGAGGATAAAGCTAAATCTATGCAAACAGTCAAGGATTTCTTACAGGTACAGCCAACTCGATTTAGCAGAAATTGGCCAACAAAGAATTGGTCCTTTCCAGTGTCAGACAGGCCACAGAGAGGCAGATACAGACACCCAAGAGGCAGATCTCATCCCCAAGGCTCAAACAGACAACGACAGTGGGGCATCTCAACCCCAAAAGGAGGTGAGGACAAGTCTCAACCTTACAGGAAACAGTCACAATGACTTTCCCCTTTGTACGCCAAGCACTTCCTTTTTGGAAGCCCCCTTAGGGGGAAAACTAGCATTTTTTTCTCAAAACTGGCAAACAATCACCCAAGACAAATGGGTTCTGAATATTGTGTCTCAAGGTTACAGGTTCCACTTTCATACTTTACCAAGGCTAAAAGGAATGCCAGAACTGCCACAAAATCAATGGGCAGAGGCACAAAAACAAATTACAGCCCTCATGGACATGAGAGCTATTAAAAAAGTACCAGGACAAGGATTTTACTCAAGACTCTTCCTGGTCCCCAGAAAGGACAAGGCCTGGAGGCCCATACTACCATACTAGACCTTTCAATTCTAAATACTTACCTGGATATTCTGAAATTCAAAATGTTGACATTACAGCAGCTTCTACCCATGCTGGGCAAGAAGGCTTGGCTTGTTACTCTGGACCTCAAAGAGGCATACCTGCATGTCCCTATCAGACAAAATTGCAGAAGATACCTCAGATTCAAAGCTGGTACAATGCACTACCAATTCTCTGCACTGCCCTTTGGCTTATCTACTGCACCCAGGGTCTTCACAAAGTGCCTGGCACCAGTAATTGCATTTTGCAGACAAAAAGGAATTCAAATATATCCATATCTGGATGACTGCCTCATTCAAGCAGAGACAAAGGACATTCTTCTATAGCATTAGGCATTTGTAAAAAGGTTGCTAATTTCTCTAGGGTACACAGTAAACGAAAAGAAGTCAAAACTAGTGCCCTCACAACAGATTACATTCCTGGGTGCCAGCTTAAATACAACGGCCCAGATGGCTTACCTCACGCCAGACAAACAAGTTCAACTAAATCAATATTTTCAGTTACTGGCAAAAAAGTCCCATCTCCCTGCAAGAAAAATTCTGCAGGCCCTGGGATTCATGGCATCCTGCATACTACTAATACCATATGCCAGACTGCATATGAGGAAATTACAATGGTACCTAAAAAGTGTTTGGACTCAACACTCTCACAGTTTGGAAGCAGTAATACCTATGATTCCCTGCCTGCAACAGGAGTTTCGATGATGGGCACAGGCATGTCACCTAAACAAGGGTCGGCCTTTTACCCTACCCACAGCTAGGCAGACTCTAACAACAGATGCTTCGGATTATGCCTGGGGAGCACACATGGCAGGAAAATGCATTCAGGGCAAGTGGACCTCAGACCAGATGCATCTTCACATCAATCAAAAAGAGATGTTGGCTGTTCAGAATGCCCTAACAGCTTTCAAGGACCTTCTGCATCCAGGACAATTACTATTAAAGACAGACAACACCACAGTAATGTGGTACATAAACAAGCAAGGGGGCACTCATTCTTATCCCCTTTGCAGGCAAGCCATGACCTTGTGGAACACAGCTCTAACGTATCAAGTTCACCTGCAAGCACAATTCCTGCCAGGAAAGAGAAATACTCTGGCAGATGATCTATGCAGAAATATCATGGACCCTCACGAATGGAAATTGAATCCACAAATCTTCAGCATGGTAACGCAAAAATGGGGATGCCCAGACATAGATCTTTTTGCCTCCCCACTGAATTGCCAACTACAAAAATTCTGCACAAGGACTTATCACAAACAAGCATGGAAAGTGGATGATCTTTTGTTCAGGGGAAAAAACCTAAAAGTTTATGCCTTCCTGCCACTGCCTCTCCTTTCAAAGGTATTCCTAAAAGCCAGACAAGAAAAACCACAGATGATCCTGATTGCTCCAGACTGGCCACGCCAACACTGGTACCCTATCTTAAGGAACTTAGCTCAAGGCCCACCATGGATTTTGCCTCAAATTCCGCACCTTCTGACACAACGAAACAATCAGATCCTGCACGGTCAGCTCAAAACCCTAAACCTGGCTGCATGGCAGATTCATTAGTCAAACAGGCAACACCTCTCTCTAAAGCTGTTGTGGATGTCATTTTGGAGGCTAGGAGGCCTAGCACCAGGAAAGCTTACTCAGAAAAATGGAAGAGATTATGCGCCTGGAACCAGGCTCAAAGCCTTGACCCTCTTGTTCCAAACATCCCTCAGATTTTACAATACCTAACTGAGATGCTGGACAGAGGCCTATCCTTCTCATCAATTAAGATCCACGCCTCTGCCATTTCAGCACATTACAACACGGATCCTCCTTTATTCTCTCATCCCTTACTAAAGCAGTACCTCAGAGGGGCTAAAAACATAAGACCGCCCCAGAGAGCACCAACACCAACTTGGGACCTCAATTTCATTTTGGAAAAACTGACCCTGCCACCTTTTGAGCCAGCCAATACAGCCAATCTAAAGTTTCTATCATGAAAAACAGCTCTGCTCCTGGCAGTAACTTCAGCACGAAGAGTCTCAGAATTACAGGCATTAATGGCAGTGGAACCTTTTATAATTTTTCATCAGGACAGGGTTTCTTTAAGGACAAACCCTACTTTTATGCCAAAGGTGGTATCTAGTGTGGCTCTTAACCAAATCATCCATTTGCCAACTTTTTATCCAAACCCCCAGAATAAAGGGGAGAAACTTCTGCATTCTTTGGACATACACAGGCAGCTACGCTTCTACTTGGACAAAACAAAAGCTTTCAGAAAAACTGAGCAACTGTTTGCAGCATATGCTGCAGGATCACAGGGCAAGGCTATCTCAAAGCAGACTATATCCAAATGTATAGGACACTGTGTTCATTACTGCTACACACAACATGGAAAATCAGTCTCAAATAACATTAGGCCACATTCCATCAGGGCAACAGCCACTTCAACAGCCTTTCTCAGAGGAGTACCTACCAAGGAAATTTTGGAGGCTGCAACTTGGAGTTCAGTGCACACCTTTACCAAGCATTACCACCTGCTTCTTTACTCTAAATCCACAGCAGGATTTGCCACTGCAGTTCTGCAGGGCCTCATAGCCAATCCTAACTCTTTATAGACCAGCCACCCAACCTTAGCTTTGGGATTCTACCCAAGTGTAATGACTGCAGCAGTGTAACACGATGAACATAGTACGGTTTTGTACCTACCATAAATGTAAATGTTTGAGTGTTCACACTGCTACAGTCCAGTTACCCTCCCTCCATCCCCTCTGAACTAGCTGGACTTATCTATACCTTTCTATCCTATACAACCTTTGTGGTGTATTTGCTTGTAACTGAAGGTATTGGTTTTTTTTTTTTTATTTTATATGTATATTTTTATTAGCAATATGTTTTGCCTACCTACTTGGGGGCACCTGACATCTGGGGCAAGAAAAACTGAAGAAAATGGCGTCGGATGAATCTTATATACCCCTGGCACACTGACGTCAAGGAAGAAGTGACAGCAACCAACGCCGGACCAAGACTTTGGAACTCTGGCCAACTGCGGGACTGCCTGACGGTAGGATAACCCAAGTGTAATGACTGTAGCGGTGTGAACACTCGAACATCTACATTTATGGTAGGTACAAAACTGTACTTTTCATGGAAGGTGGGATGCTTGGAATACCAGAATGTATTGCCAGAGGAAATGTCACACTTTCAGCCCCAAAACATGGACTGAAGCTCCAAAGGTGTTGGTGTCTGTGTATTCATAAAGGATATGCACACGTCCAGACTAGTAGCCCAGCATAACGCATCTGAGATACTTCATTGGGAAAGACAGCGATCCAGGTCATAACCTGCTATAGGTCTGCAACCATGTCCCTAGACTCTCACTCCACGTTCCTAAGCACCCTGGAATCTATCAAGGTCCAACCCAACACTCTCATACTGGAAGACTTCAACTACCTCTCCATCAGTTGAGAAAACTACCAAGTCACTGGCCCAACGCTTCCTGGAATTCATCCGTTCCAATGCCCTGGACCAGCTCATTCTGACCCCTACTAGAGAAAGCAACCTCCTTGGTTATTACTAACATGGACGACCATTGCTCTACACCAATAGTCAGTCCCTCCCTGGTCAGATCTGACCATAAACTAATCACCATAAAAATCCACATCTCACCCACACCCTCCTGCAAAGGTAAACACCTTGAAAAACTTCTCCAAAGCTGACTTTGGACTCCTAAAAACAGAGGTGGTTAAATTCACAGCATCCATGCCAATGGAAAATAGCTGCATGACTGCCAAATCATACACCATCTGTACAAACGTACATAAATGCATGGAACTAGCCATACCCAACAGAACCAAGATGCTCTCCTCCAAAAAAGGGAAGCCAATTTGGTGGTCCCCTGCCATTAATAAACTCTACAACAGAAGGAAAAAACTGTTGCAGAAAAAGGTGAAATCTCAAGACTGGAAAAACTCCCTTATTAACCTCAAAAAAATGTTGAGACTCTTCATCAAATCCTCTAAAGCCAGCTATGAAGGCAGAATTGCAGCAGACAATAAAAACAATCACAAAGCCTTCTATAATTACATCAAGAACCTCCACGGCAATACCCAGATTTGCTCTGAGTTATTGCACAATGGTACCTTATGTACTGAGCCAATAGATGTTGCCAACATACTGGCTGACAAATTCAGTGCCAACTTTACCCCTCTCTGCCCCCCAAAGGACCAATCATAATACCGGAAGAATGCCAGGCACCCAGCATTTCTACAGCACAGGTTAAAGCTGCATTGTCCAAGGCCAAGAATACAGCTTCCATGGGACCCAATAATATCCCTGGCTGTGTTTTACATGAACTACAAAGCGAACTGGCACCACATCTGTGTGCCCTGTTCAGTCACAACCTCACCTCAGGCTTTGTCCCTACCAAATGGCACATTGCTACAGTCATCCCTCTCCATAAAGGGGGAGCGACTACAGACCCTGGGAATTATCGCCCATTAGCCTGACGAGTCTGATATGCAAAGCTATGCAGCACATCATTATGGACCTGATTAACAAAGATCTAGGAAATCTCCAAACTCTGGATCCCATGCAGTTGGGCTTTGTGAAAGGGAGATCATGCCTGTTCAACCTGGTTGACTTCTTTGAGTCAGTCACCAGGGCTGTGGATGAAGGTAAGGCAGTGCACATAGCCAACCTCGATCTGGCCAAGGCCTTTGATACCATTCCTCACTCAGGAATTATTGATAAACTCACCAAACAACCCCTATATCCCCCATCAACCCCTATATCATTAGGTGGGTTGCAAATTGGCTTACAGATAGAACACACAGTGTGAAAGTAGCAAACTCCAAGTCAGACTGCTGACTAGTCACGAGTGAAGTCCCACAGGGAATGGTCCTGGGTCCTCTCCTGTTCGGCATCTACTTCTCAGAAGTCCAGGCCAACACAAAGGGACTCTGGCTGACCAAGTTTGCAGACAACTGCAAGCTGGGAGCTATTATTAACTTCCCAAGTGATGTAGACATCCTACAGAAAGTCCTCACTGAGACCAATGACTGCTTTCGAAATCATGGCCTTAAACTTAATGCCAAAAAAATGAGTCGTCATCCCCTTTGGTAAAATCTCTGTTCCCACTAATTACTACATTAATGGGAGCCCACTGAACACTGAAGGCATTATAAGAGATCTGGGGACGCAGGTTGACAGCAGCCTCTCCTTCGACCACCGCATTATCACTGTGGTCAAAAAGTCCTTCTATGTGGGCACATCTCATTACCAAGGGTTTTGCATCCAGGAAGAAAGAGATTATTGCCTCTCTCTACTCTTCCCTCATTAGACCAATCATCGAGTATAATGCCGCATTTGGCATGTACCTCACTAGACACCTACAACAGTTGGAGAGGCCACAGAAGTATCTCACAAAGAGGATCCTAGGCATTAAACACATGTCCTATACGGACAGACTCAAAAGACTACAGCTATTCTCTGTCTCATATTGCCTACTTGAAGGAGATCTCTACTTGACTTACAAAGCCATGTCTGACCGAGCTCTGTTAAAAATGCTACATGTAAAGAAACCCAAATCCCTCCACACCACATGCTCCAGAGACCTCAACCTCATTACCACAATCAACAGAACATGCTAGAGGGACAGGTTCCTCACCCAAAGACTGCCCGTGCTCTGGAATAGACTTCACATACATGTCAAACAGAGCACTTCGCTGTCCCTCTTCAAAAGAAATCTTGATGAGTGGATGGTAATAGAAAGTTCACCCCAGGGATCACTCCAGTGGCTCTACTTGATAGAGGCACTGGGAACTAACGTTGGGCGGCACGATGCCAGGGCACCTCTATGGGCTAGGCTTGTAAAGGTACCAGGGCCATTAGCCTAGTACACACCTATGAACCTTAGTTTAAAAGAGGGGTCCTAGAGTGCCTGGGGGCAATTGGAACATGCAACATTATTGAAAGGGAGGCAGTGATTCCCTATGCAGACTCAGTAACCCACAGGTTTTCTTATTTTTTGCGTGGTCAGATAATCTGGATGAACCAATTCCAGAACTTGTATGTGTGTATTTTATACAGGTTTCACTAATCAGGAGTAAAATATCACTCCACATTTCATGGTTGTATAATCCTACATTGGTAGTGTTTGAATGTAAATCAGTAAAACATGAAGCAGCGTCTTAAACTATTCTTTTGTCAGAGATAGTAATGATGCTAATTTGGTTTATAATTAGATTTTGCCCAGAATATTTTTATAGAGTGAGAAGAAAATTAATAAAAAATGCTTCTGGTCAGAACTGCTGCGTTTTTAGCCATTTTCATAAGCTTATTGCCCATTGTAGTTTACAGCTGTGGAATTTGGTTTGTTGTCTTTGTCTGCACAAAACACTTATGTGTGTGTGTGTGTGTGTGTGTGTTATATTAATTTAGAGTAAATGTTAGCATTCTGTGCTACTTTTGGTATAAATTGTGTATGTATGTAGGCTTTCCTCCTGATTATAGAAAATGAACACATTTATAAGTGTTGTAGTTGGAGTCATTTTTTTGTGTTTTGGGGCGTATCAAGAGTGGTACATTTCAAGGTATGCTGTTATCTAAAATGTCCTAATTTCTTGGTTGCATACAGCTGAGGTGTGTCCGTATCTTTGAATACAGCATGTATTACAGTGTGTTGTATACTAGGTGATAATAATACTGTTAAGAATAAGGAATTTGATTGGTCATCAGTATTCTATTTTTTGCAGATTTTGCATTTAACCACCAAGCATGCAAGCTGAGGCTATAAAGAGTTGTCTTACAGTTATTTTGACACACGCATTCCGGATCAAAACTGTCATTAAGCACAGCAGCAGTCTGTAAAAATAAGCATAAGTATATCAAATAAAATACTTAAACACAATATTTAAGAATGAAAAATTAGATTTGCACTCTTTATTGTTTAGAACAATGACAACTTCATACTTAAGCATGGAGCAATCAATACCCGAAGAATATACCAACTACAGCAAGGAACTTGGTTACTTTTTTTAAGTAAGTTTGTATGACAGTAGTAAGCTGTTATTGGTCCGAGAGTAATGTCTGGGCTTTATCTATGACCATTACTCAGTCAGGCTTCACTGTTATGGGTAACTCCAACTTTTCACTCTGTTTCTCATTGTTTTTTTCTGCGCTATATACAGCTTAGCATTGATACACAGAACATTTACAGACAAATTTAAATGGTGAGGATTGGTAAAGCTGGAAGGTCAACCTCCATGAAAGGCATTCGGGAATATTTTAGTTATTTTATGAACTGAAATATTAATTGCAGAGCACTGATCTGAGAGGGCTGTTTGCAGATTGTGTCTCTCAGCAGTTTGCATATGGATACTTTTCAGAGTTTGTAGAATAATAAATGAGCTGAAAAGCATTTTGAGTGTTGGATGTATGTTCTGTAGTGGATTTGTGACACAGTTGTGCACATCTGTTGATATTTAGAGATGAGTGATGGAGTGAGAGAAGATGTGGGTCTTTTAACTTGTAATTGACTGAAGCTGTGTTTCTGAATACCTTTATTGAGGAAGAGTGATATTGAGTACATTTTAAATTAAAAAAGTAAATAAAAACATTTGCTCACAGGAGAGAATGGAGCAAGTATCCCAACATTGAAGAAGACAATATCCTGGCATGCATTACAATATGCAGAAATACAGAACATGTCAGGCATGAAGCCAGCCAAACTGTTGCCTTGCACCAAAGTATAGAAACCCTGGTGTCTTTTTATAGCTGTAAACTAAGAAATGGCTTGGATTTCTGCTCATATTTCTTTGAGTTTATAATATGGCTTTACTTTACGTGCCTTTATTGTTTGACACATCTCTGTATAATTATTACAGATTACCACTTTGTGACTGTACATGCGACTTTTCTTTCCTTTGCATCTCTTTGTTCTTTGTCCACGGGCATTGGCCCCTGCATTTAACTAAGATTTGTACTCGCTAATCTTCTTTATGTTCTATTCTTTACTTAGTTTTTTAAAACCTTCCTTTGTAATGTTGCCCATTTTTGATGTGCTGTATCTACTCACTATACAGATTTTCAGTCTGTTCCGTTTGCACCTCTATAGCAATTGTTATCACGCCCTTCTTAGACTACCTGTTGGCTGCATTGTATTACACAGAACTAATGCCAATACTTTCTGTGGTATAATTATCGTGGTATCTGCTTATTCACTCTAATTGTGTTATGCAGAAATAACTTAGCTTTTTTCACCTCCTTCAGTCGATGCATTTGGAAATTGCCATGCTCTCTTAGTGGTGAACGTATTTCTCAGTAAAATATTTCAGGAAAACAAAATTTAGACAAATTTATGTGAGAGGGAAAGAAGCCTTTTAAGTGTGTTGTGTGTGCCACCTGGCTTTATGAAGCCCTGCTTTATAATCAGCTAATGAAGGCTTTGTCAGTCTCTCTCACCTGAGTATGACAGGCAAGCACAGACAACTGGAGCAATATTTTCATTTCCATTAGCATAATGCCATCTTTGCAGGTAGCAATTGGTTTTATATATACACTGGGGTAGGGACATAGGGTTGTCTGGACAAGGCAGAGTGTTTGGGTCACATGTGATTGGGTTTTAATTGTTCTCTGTAGCCTTGCCTGTCTCATGGGCTTCTAGAAGAACTTAATGATGTGGTCTGTCTGCTAATGAAGGCCAAAACTGCACATTAAGATGAGTCTGAGAAGGGGGTCAGAGTACCTAACCAAGGTTGATGGCGCTAGGCTGTCTTTTTGATCTGCCAGTGGGCTTGTGCAGGCCTTAATTGGCCCAGAATTTTGCGTGTCAGCCCGAATCCCTACTGAGCTGTCAACAGAACAGTTTGCTATGCCACAGTCATGTTGTCTTTCTCCGTGAGTGGAGGGGAAGGATGATGTGACAGAACTCTGGGAACTTATTAGTCCACACTGGGCTAGTTAGTGGAGCAACAGCTCCAGTTGTGACTTGTCAGCTAAACTAACTATTGAGCAGCGAGAGTTTTGGTCACATTTTTGCTCGTAAAACTGTGATACTATAATTTTAATATTTTAGTCTTGTCTGTGCAAGTTTTTTTTAGGCTGTGTTAACACAGGAACAGAATGCATCTTCTGAGCATCATAGTGGCAAGTGATGTCCACATACTTCTGATTTAATCCAGATGTCCTACCTACATCTACAGAAAGACAATGACAAGTCAAAGACCTTCAAGCACCCCATGTTATCTAGCTGTGTCCAACTTGCAGACACGTGTACATAAACATTATTTGGTTCAGTCTCCCAGTAAGTCTGTGTACGTCATTAGTTTTAACATATAATAACTAGCAGATAACTACAATAAATATCTTTTTTTACAAACATAAAGCAGAAAGATATATCCCATCATGCTAGTTCAACAGTATGTAAATACATTTATTTACATTATTTTTGATCAGTTCCTGTTTCACCTTGATGTGAGTTCACCCCAAATCTTGTCAGTTTATGCTACATTGGGAAAAGGGGAAGGAAATATGCTAAGACTGTTCAGTTTGTTTGGTGTTTGTGCTAATATTCAGGAGATTAAAGAACTGCATCATGAGCAATGTTGGAGTCTAAACACACCCTTAGCATTTCATTGTTCTAGTCGATGTGTGCAGGCTAGCTAGCCCCACCAATGGATTATAGAAATGGCTGACAGCTACAAAACAATGAATATTATTTAAAAATGAATAGTATGCAGAAAGAGCTTTTGGTGTCTTTTGAACAGCGCTAGTTGAGTTGTAAGTATAATAACTACAGAAGGAAATGGACCTTTAGTATTTTGTTGTGCTGCCATTTCTGTGCAGTCTGCATGCTGTAATATTATTTTGACCTCTTTAACAGAGTAATGTATTACAAATAGACATTTTGAGGTTCTTTTAATGTTCAACAAATGCAAAGTGAAAGTAGAACAATGATTGTAATTAAAGTGATGCTGGATGCAAGTGCATCAGCTGGACTTCAAAAAACTAAGCAGGTATTAACATTTAATCCCTGCTGTCACTCCTATAAACATTCTACCAAAACCCCCCCACAAAATTCATATTACCAAGAGGTCCAATAAAATGTATAGTGGTTACAAGACATGGTATGCACACACTGTGGTAGGAGGGCCTGAGGAAGTTTGTCTTCCAGCAATGATCCTACAATTTTTACATCTGCTGTTATGGCCAGTTAAGATATAGTTGCACTGTGTGTAGCTGTATGCCATAAAGATTATCAGTGAGGGTGACCCTATATGAGTGTCAGAGTACATGGGCATTTAATTTATAGCGTACATAAGGTGTTGGACTCTAGCATTCTCTGAAGTACCACGAAACAGAGATTGTAATATTTAACAATAAGAAAAATCAGTAGTTGTATAACTATGTGCTGACCTCATGAATACTCTGGGAAGAAATGTTCCGGAATAAAGTTGTAGAGGTGGCTCCTGACTTTGTAGAATGAGATCTTCCTGATTTGCACAGTGTTTTTGTAGTACTTACCAGAACAGAAACAAGTGCGAATCAGAATGGGTCTATTTAATTACTGGATGTCACTGATTCTCCTTCGTAAAATAAACAAATAGCTAAACAATCCTACTTCCAAATGGGTTTTGTCCTTCACATCCCCTGCATTCATCCATTGACTACAGCATTGCAGTATTGTTAACCATTGTTATCTTATTCCAGATAGAAAATTGATATTTGAGTATTTGTTTTATCGGGATAAAGTCGGAAGAGGACCGCAGGCATAAAGAAAGGATTTGTTCTTAAAGACTTTTTTGGGGAAAACAGTGTAAGGTTTCTTACATGTTAGGGTCTTGAAACTCAGAAATCCTTCTGGCAGACTTAATGGCCACTAGAAACAGTTTACTTAAATATACATGTTTGGTTCAGAGGATAAAAAAGGCAGCTACTAGAACAATAATTTAGATTTCTGAGCTAGAGACACTGGATATTTGACAGGTTTTTCAATAGGATAACCTCTGGAACAGTGTTTTTGGCTAAAGGAGACTCCATGGTTAGAGACAGACGGGCAGAAATGGCTAAGGTGTATACTTAAATAACTATGAACGCATGCATTGTATTAATCATACATCAAATGCTGTAACACTTAGGGGACTGCCAGCTCCATTGTCATAGAGGGATAAAGCCCTGTGTATGACCCAGGTCACGTATGTTTGTGTAGCAGCTCAGGAGCTTGTTCGTATTGGCAGAAGAGGGAGAAAAGGAAAGGGCTGTGTCTGCTCACCGTTTTCAGGAGTAAGGGGACGAACACATGACTGGAGCACACATACTACACTGAATTCCCCAGGGGAGACTGGAGAAATAATCACATTTTCCTAGGATGGGGTCGTTTACAGACCTTTGTCACTTGCAATATGCCTGGTGTGTGCCCTCCTAGGAAAAGGTTCATGGGATATGCTCATTGGTTAAGTACTTAAATAGAAAAATTCCATGATGACTGCCTTAATGAAGGCCCCACTCATCTGAATGTTCCCCTAGTAGGAGGAATGGATGGGTCATTTTGCTGGGAGGGTGGCTTATGGTTAGTAGGTAGCGAAGGTAGCATCTGGGATGGAAAAAATATTTTCCTTAATGGACGTTGTTTTACACCAGACTGAAAAAACTTATCTAGAGTTAGTAGTTTACTGTTTTGGATTTCTTATTCTCTTAGAATAGACAGGCCATCAGATAGAATAGGCAAGTTGTCATTAGATAATAGATGACCATTTTAGGTTAACTGTAGTTCCTTCTTTCAGTTAGATTGTGAGTTGTGGGGTTGAGCTGGAGCTTTTCCCCCTAACTGAGAGTGAGAGAAGGTTTTTGCAGGAAGGTTGTGCCAAAGGTTCTGCTACTGATGTCCAAGTTAGACGAGTAAACAGACTTTGTTTGGTCAGAATAGAGCAGTTAGACTTGTGTTTTTTTCTATTTTCATCTGTAGAAGAACTTTTGCTATTAATTAGTGTGTGTGTGTGTGTGGGGGGCATACAGAAGAACGTCAAGGAATTGAAAAATGTTTTTGTTGCCTTTGCTAGAGAATGACGCAGCCTGAAGCAGTGCACAGAGAGAGAGATCTGAAACAAACAGATCTGCCTCTGGACAGTCCCACTTTAGTATGCCTGAGACCACAGTTCTGTTTGTGAGACTACTCATGAGCAAGTGAAATTCCACCTAGAATCTCTGCTATTTTTTTCTGTTGGCTTGGAATTAAATTCCTTACTGAAGTATATTTAAATGAACTGTATGTTCCCCAATATATTAGTAACCTGCACAGTTGGTAAGAGTGAGTGATCTTTCTCTGTCGGCGACATTTTTTGTGCAGTTATAGGATGAGTGCATTATAGGACTGTTGCTGACTGTGGAGTCCTCTTGCCTTCCAAACAAAGCAGTAAAACACACAAAATGAAATCTCTAAACAGATGTTATATTTTCGTAGTAGTTATGTACTTTCTGCAAAAAAGAACCAGAAAAGAGCCAGTCAGTGGTTTAGGCTTTTTTTTTTAATTTACATGTATTTTTTGTTTCATGTGATGGAGAAGAGATGTTTCCTCCTTGGCTCATTGGTTAAAGGTGTTCTTAGCCCAATCTTAGCACTTTTGATAAACTTTCCGTAGGAACATTCTATCTTTACTACTACTTATATCCTTTCTACCAAAATGAGAGCTGCCCGTCATCTAATATTGGCATTTGTGCCGTACAACCTGGTACGCTTGGTGTGAAGCACTGCACGTAGAGCAGCAGAGACATATCTGTATTCTTCTTTTCACTTTAGGTTTTAAATTTCCTGGGTACCCCTTATGTTCTCCGAGAACTAGGGGCACTTCCTCACTGGCCTGCCTTGCTCAGAGGGACTTCCTTGTAGTGTGTAAGTCCTAATGTTTGTTTGAGAACATGTAACTGGACCACCATATGGGGGTATCAGTTTCATTCTGATGCCTGTGAGTGTGATTCACAGTTCATATATCCGTCGAGCTGTACCTGTTAACTTTAAACAACCTGTGTTTGGTACAGGAATAGCAAAATGTCAGCTTTTAGGGTGCTTTTCATCATATGTTGTTTTTCAGGATTTTGGCAGTGTTAGCTTCTGTTGTTACAGATTAGCATTCCATGTGGGCAAGTTCTGAATTAGCTGCATCTTTCAGTGTTTGAAGGCCATTGCCTTTCACTCATTCTATGGTTCTCAGCATATCATTCAACCAGTTTCATATTCCTGGATTACAGTATAGTACGTTTTGCCTAGTAAGTAGAAATGGAAATAAAGGTGTCTTTTTTTTTTTTTTTTTTTTTAAATGTTGAGGTAGTGATGTGTGCATGTGCCAAGCAGAACAACCTAACATTAAAGCTGCTGAAAATTATTTTCGCTTTGTCGTATTTATTTATACATGTATATCATTTTTTACATGCTTCTAAGAAAATAAAGTACAGTGGTTGTATTAGTGACATGTGGCATATGTGGAAAAGTTTATAGCTCCCAAATCATTAGGTTTTTAGTGGTTTAACTGTAGTGTTTTTAAGACGTGTCAATGTGCAATGATTTTAAAAAGATGCTGCTTGGGTAGGTGTTAGCAGAGAGGCTAGAGCTGCAGTCTTGTGCTTTTTGTAGTGTATGCTTCAGAATGAAATGTTCCACTCTATCCCATAATGCACTCTTTTTTTAAGATATTCAAGATTCACTCATAACAAGCTAAACATATTGTGATTTAGTGTTTATTCTTTGTCTTAAGTATTTACCCATACCATCCTCTAGGATAGAGATCTTGAAGAAGCTTTGCTTAATTTTGTTTGTGAACTAATGCCTACCTAGCTGCCTTCATATAAAAGACCCCACTGCCTAATAATAAAAAACAAAAGGAAAAGATGAAGCCCCCCATGCCTGGAATGTCCGCTGTCACTAAAGCTTCATCAAGGAAATGTGTAAAGAGTAGAGAGTAAGTATATTTACTTTGCGTCCAAAAGACCCCCAAATACTACTGTTTTATTTTCTAGACAGCAGATAGAATTTTTGAGATTAGCTTCAGAAAAAGTCTGCATCTGGTATATAGAAAGGGGAGGATCTGTTCCTGTGTGCACTGACGTGTGTTGCTCCATCCGTGACGTGGTAGTTGATATCAGTTTTTGTTTGGGAAAACTGTGGACTCTTGAATCCATTTGGCATCATTGATAGAATGGATAGACCAAACTGCATGCTTTAAGGGCTCTATAAAATATATCAGTTATCAAGAAGGAGATGCATTTCTAATCATCAGACGGGTGACCAGTGCATGGTGGTAGATTTCAGAGGTGCCAATTAAAGCTCCCTTCATGCTCACATTGACGTCAGAGTGGGCAGATATTTTGGATTTCCCCACTTGAGATAAATATCTCACTGAAGGAGTAAATCGTTTTTGTGGAATGGGTATAGCCAAATATGGTCGAAGCCACAATCGTTGTTTGCTCGTTCCTTTATATAGGATGTGTAGTAGTAAAAGGAGGATCGTTCCTTTATATAGGATGTGTAGTAGTAAAAGGAGGATCGTTCCTTTATATAGGATGTGTAGTAGTAAAAGGAGGATCGTTCCTTTATATAGGATGTGTAGTAGTAAAAGGAGGATCGCTCCTTTATATAGGATGTGTAGTAGTAAAAGGAGGATCGTTCCTTTATATAGGATGTGTAGTAGTAAAAGGAGGATCGTTCCTTTATATAGGATGTGTAGTAGTAAAAGGAGGATCGTTCCTTTATATAGGATGTGCAGTAGTAAAAGGAGGAGTGTTCCTTTATATAGGATGTGTAGTAGTAAAAGGAGGATCGTTCCTTTATATAGGATGTGTAGTAGTAAAAGGAGGATCGTTCCTTTATATAGGATGTGTAGTAGTAAAAGGAGGATCGTTCCTTTATATAGGATGTGTAGTAGTAAAAGGAGGATCGTTCCTTTATATAGGATGTGTAGTAGTAAAAGGAGGATCGTTCCTTTATATAGGATGTGCAGTAGTAAAGCAAGGAAATGTGTCTGGAGGAAGTGTTGGAGGAAAAGAATTTCAAGTGGACAACTTAGAATTATTAAAACCTCAAACTGCATCATGGTGAGTAACTACATTCAGTTTATAGTGGGTCTGATTATTTTATATTGACATCACTTAGCTGTGAGAAGGAAACACGTAGTTTATTGGGAAATGAATCCGAGTATTGCACTATAACTTTCTGCATGCACACACATACATGTAAGCACACACACAAATATATATTTTTAATCATAGAAACAGTCCTATACAAGAGTATATGGGACAAGTGCAACACATTATCTAGGTTACATGAAGAGGGAAGAGTCACTGAAGATCTGTTGGTCTGTGAAGTGAAGTAGAAATTGACCACATGGGTGAATACGCAAAAAAAAAAAAAAAACAGATCATTTGAATCATCCAATTGTTTTTCTGCTGTAATATTCTCTGGGAGGTGAGGAACTTGATTGTTTGCAGACTTCAGGAAAGGTACAATATTAAATTTGATACCAAAAGTCTTTAGGGATTTACGTTTTTGTAATCTAAAAATATCTCTTTATCCACAGACAGGGTACAGTTCCAGACTTCCAACACTGTGATGTGTTCGGTATTGGTGAAAGGTGAGGGAGTGACAGCAGTGGCGTCTGCAGCTGTTTGTTTCTCTGCACATGGCTAAGTACAGACTGAAGAACAGTGATCTCACTTGGATTCCACGCACTAGCCAACGAGAACAGGTATGGGGTTTACAGTACATACCCTTGGCTAACTTGCACAATAGTTTGGTCCTGTAAATAAGTGCTTGAATCATGTCCTGAAGCAGAAGATTTATTACAGTTATTTTCAACAATAAAATGTGTGCGCCAGTTTATATTTTTAATTTCCTCTTCATTATAAATGTTGATTTGAAACCTGAATGAGTTTCTTTATAGTTCATTGATTCAGTCTGGTTGTTTGTTTTGAGTGGCACAGTGCTCTGATGATGAAAAAAAGAGGCAGTAAGATCCAAAGGTTCATTTCAGCTGTGAAGGAGAGGAAGGTTACATAAGGTAAGGTCAGGTTTTAAGGTGTCTGTGTATCAGCTCAGGGTGAGAGGCTGTTTGTTTCTGGAAACAACACATTGATGAGATTATTGGGGTGAGAAAGGCAGGACTGCAGCTGATGCATGTAATTAAAGGCAATGCAAATGCTTGTGCTTCCACTATGTACATTGTACGTTTTGCAAGGCAAAAGTTAGTCCACGGACTGCATTTACTTTTGTGAATACCCAGCCGAATACAGCACCTTCTTCCTCCAGTAAGGCAAAATCTTGTCTTTTCTGGTGACCATCTTAAGGCTTTAGCCTGCAGTTTTCTGATCAGAAAGATGCCTTATCCGTTGGGCCACGTGGTCAATCTGTTTATTTGAAATATTTTAATATTTTCTGTTTCATTCCTGGAGCTGAGGTCTGATATTGCTTTTCCAGTTACCAAAGTACAAGTTAATGTAAATTTGTACAGAACAAGGAAACAAGGGTGGATGAGTGAGAACAGGCTGAAAATTAATATAGGAAATGAAAAAGTAGCAGGTAAATTCTTTGTGTTGAGGGCTGAGAGGTAACTGTGCCCCCTCCCAAAAAAGCAGGAGACAATCAACTAAGGTATAGCAGGGAAATCACAGGTGTTGAAAATAGCCAGGATGTTGGCAGTAAATGGGATGGAGATACAAACTTCATAAATTTGTGAAGTAAGGCAGAATTAGCCTTAGGGTTCATAAGGTTGTCCAGGGCTATTAAAATAGTGTGTTTCTGTTTAAGGATTAAAATGATTAGTAGTACTCAGTGACTGTTAAAGCATTAAATGTGGCCTATTTCAATAAATCTGTGGTACTTTGGAGGGCACCTGGGAAATCAGGAAGTTGAAAATGTTGAAACTAACAAAAGGAAATGCCTATAAAATGATAAGCTGTTTGCTTGGGAAAGATATTGAATAGATGGAGTCTAGGATGATTTAGTCTGAGTCATGCAGGTTTATGTTATACTTAATATGTTGATAGGCATTTACATAGGTGAGGACTAGGCTTACAATGGCTGACAAGGGCAGTTAGCCTAGTACTAACCTATGACCCTATGATGCTGTCGTGGTAAGTACGCCACAGGTAGTATGAAGTAGCTGAAGTTTTGCGTTTCTGTCCTGTGCCGTGAGTTTGCATTCCATACTGTTGTACATTTTCACTGATGTCTAGGGGCACTGTGTACTGTGGTGGTGGTGCTGCGGTAGCGTTGTCGCCTCACAGTATGACGTTGCCCTGTTCGATTCTCAGCTAGAGTGTCTTCTGTGTGGAGACATGCATGAATAGGCGTACCTTCGTTGAAGGTTGTGCATCAGAGCTGGCAACTTGGCACGTAAAAATCTATTGCCAATCATTAGTGGACCGGAGTTCTGCTGTGGCGACCCCTAACCGGGAAAAGCCGAAACACACAATCAATCTAGGGGCACTGTGTGTATCTTGGCACCTGTTGCAGAGATGTTGTGCCTGAATATGTACAAACCCCTTAACTCAGTTCACACAGAAGATTGACCTATGAATGATGACTGTGGTGTTTGCCGTTGGGGAAGAGTAGTAAAAATAATGATTGTTGAAGACACACCATGTAGCAGTAGGTAACGGACACCTCTGAGAGGAAGGTATGATATATGGGATGTTGCGTACTCATTCATGGAACCATACCTGTTAGGTGGTTGTATCTATCAGACACTTAAAGGTAATGGTCATTATTCATCTTGTGCTTTAAGGGTGCTTCAGAAAGTGGGTGCGCATTTTACATTATCTGGTAAGATATTAAAAGATGTCATAAATGGGCCAGTGTATAAAAATCCATATTTATACCCAGGAAATGCAAGCTATAGAGACAGAATAATTCTAAAAAACATAGTATTTGTTGTTGTTATGTGTTACTGTTAGCCAAAGGCAGAGCAGGATGGGCTTAGTAGCAGTGAACAGCCAAAATCCTCAGAAGGATATATGAGCCACAGTGCTCTGTGAAAAGGCATGTGAAAATAGTGTGCACAACCGTTCAGTTAACTAAATGGCGTATGATGTTCGGCCCATAATACTGAGCAGAAGCACAGAATCTGTGTTGTCATTAATTTTGTCACGTTATAAGAGTCTGATGAAGTAAATGAGCTTGGAAGAAGGCAAGCAAAATTCTAGCACAGAGATTTACATTGTAAAATTATGAAAAGAGTGCAAGCAAAATGAAATCCCGCTTTAATATATGAAGAAAGGTAATCAGTACTTCATGGAATGTTTTGCTGTTGTTTCCAAGATGTGATAAATTCCGAAGGTGTCATGGATGCCTGGACTGGCTTGCATAGGAGAAACTGCTGTTTAGAATGGTGGTCCTTATACCATTTTGTTTCACTGGCATAAAGCTATTAGTTAACAGCTGAAGATTTGAATTTTTGTTTTGCATTCAGCGGCATTTTCTTTCCCAGGCCTCCACTAAAAACGGGCTCTTCTTGGCACAGTGGACTTCCCCAATCATCAAACTGAAATAAATACTAAATAATTAAATTTTGAGACAGCAGTTCATGCCACTTCTAATCAGTTACACAGTAGAACACAAGAATAAAAAGATTTGAGCAACACACACAAACTACATCATGCAGTACTGAAACTGCAGTTTCAATTAGTAAGTAAAATCAGAACGCTTAGTATGTCTGAGCAGTAACAAAGTGATGAACTGTATTTAAAGACCAGCATGTGTGAGCTGAGCAGTAACAAAGTTATTTGAAGACCAGTATGTGTGAGGCGGTGCTGGTGTCGCTGGGGCAGGAGCTTATGACTCAACAGGTTTAGTAAACCCTACAAATGAAGTGGCAGGAAATGCTTTCTGGAGGCCGTGAAGTCAAGTTAACAAGCATGTTTTTGGTTCTTAGAATAGTACTAGGCTAACTGCCCTTGTGAGCTATTTTAAGCCTAGCTAATTATCCCTTGTGAGACTCAAATTTACCTTAGACTGTACCTGCATTTCAGAAGACTTGTCACCGTTGTGTTTCAGTATCTGCTTCTATTTACCACATCCTACCATTAGACGGTGGCTAACAGATGTAGCCGTACAAAGTTAGTTCTGTGCATTTACATCTTCTCTGTTGCTTAGCAGTTTTTTTGTGCCTTTGTCACGTCCTAATCCCATTGTACTGTTATTAAGAAATTCTGCTTTCACTCCTTCCAGCAGATGGTATTCCTTTTCATGCGTACATTTCATTTCTCTACCCATAGAACCTACCTACCTAGCTCACTTGCCAGTTTGTCTGCATTGATGTGGCCTTATAGCTGCATTATGCTTGCAGCCTAGAAGAGTAATGGGAATGGAAGAAACTTGATCAGTTACTGATAGAGACACATTATGCAGTGTCATCATTCTGTCTAGGTTTGACACAGAAGACACCGGTACTATTCTGGGAAGTCAGACGTTGTGTAATAGCTAGAGAAAAGGGTGAACTTGTAAGTCATTTAAACAATAAGGCATGACACAAGGTATGTGCTACTGCGTAACAACATTTCTCCTGGGTAGGGCTGAAACATAAGGTGAAGCCAAGTCTTTTGACTTCCTCCAGGAGTGATGTTGTTAAAAATAATACACAGCCCTGGAATGCTTTATTGATATTATGCAATGTCTTATTTCTAATAATAGTATTTCATATTGTGTTACTTTTCTGTCTGTTATCTTGACATAGTGAACATATTTTGTAGTATCATTAGGGTTCATGTGGAGCCATGATGCATCAGATTGCTTGAATTTATCAAACTGTTGTATAATATGTTGTATGCAAAGGCTGTGTAAATGAATGAGCTTAGAGGGGTTTTTTTTGTTTTGTTTTGTCTTGATAAAATACAGCACTGCTACCTGAAAGGCATCCCAGATAAAGGCAACAACAATCATATCACTTTTAAAGGAGTCATGCGCTCTTAACGCAAGCTAAAAATCATTCATACTAAAACATTAAAATTTCTTTTTGAAATCCTGATAGTGCTGGTTGTAGTTTTAAAAAAAACGTTTCCAAATATTTTCACTGACAGGCAGCAGTGTCTTTCCGCTTTGAGCCCTACATCTGATGTAGCAAAGCTGGAATGAAGAGCAGAGAAGGACCTTATTTCTATGCTGCTGCCATGCAGGGCATTGTTGTATAGGCCTCAGGGCTGTCGTATCACTGCCTCTGGGTGCTACTTTTTCTTAGACAATTCCCAAGACAGGTAAGAAAATCAAATTTATAAACTATGTACTGACTTTATTTTACACGGAGGGTACAAAACTCCTCCAAGTTCAAAATGTTATCCTTCAGAAAACCACAGGCAAATGCCAAAGGTGCTGAGTAAAAAGTCTGTTGTAATATTGAAGCCTCTAGCCATATACAACCAGAGAGTACAATTTCACCACACACACACACACACACACACACACACACACACACACACACACACACACACACACACACACACATACACACACACACATGCTGACTCAGCTTTATAAAATAAAAATCTAGCAATGTTAAAAGTTACACCTCTGTTAATAAATTGACAGTTTTACTTACCCCCATATAGTAACACAAGATTCAAAATCCTCCTCCAGAACTGCAGTTCTATTAGAAACAAATGATTCTTCCAGACGTCTGCTTTCTACTTTCCATATCAGTGTGCCTTTTTCTAGTATCTATTACTAAGTTACCTTCTTATACTAAATTGCATATACTGTCATCGTAACTGTAATGTTCGTCTTCTGCATGCAACTAATCTACCTTCCCATTACCAAACGTCTTTCTTTTCCTATGACCTCCTTCTCAAAAAAGCTGTCCCTACTCACCCTGTAATTTGGCTACTTCAGATTAATAGATATTATACAATGAGAAATCTGTAGACCAGTGTACAGTAAGTACACTGAGGGTTCCTATTAGTTTGTTGAACAATCAAAAGAGTGAATGCTCTGTGATAGACAGCTAATAGACAAAACCACAAAAAGTCGAACAGCCGGAACAGTGATCTTTTTCCCAGGGAAAAATCTCGCTGAGCCATTGTCAGGACTTTGCAGTTTCCTCCACTGTGGTGTGATCTCAGAGTTTGTACATTTAAGTAGGGGAGGTGTGGGGGTTGTTGGGGGCAAAGCCCCCAACTTTATTTTGTTTGTGGATTTGTTTTTTTGTTTGTTTTTTTTTTTGGGAACAGCAATTTTTTTCCCTGGGAAAAAAAATCGCTGTTCTGGCCATTCGAGTTTTTGTTGTTTCGTCTATTAGCTATCGATCAAAGAGCATTCGCTCTTTTGAGTGTTCAACAAGCTAATATGAACCTGTACACTGACAATACTGTTGTATATTTCTTTAATGTCATTATTCCCACTAAACTATCTTGTTAAATATTATCAACTCTTGCCACAGCAAAAAACGAAGTCTTAAAATTTTTATTTGTTTTTAATTATTGAACTTATGTTGCATTTTTAAACTATTGCAGCTGTGCAAAGTATTGTAAATTGTTTTAATTTTATATTCTGGAACTATTATCTGCATCCCTCCACTGAAAAGGGGTTAAAAGCCCAGCTAGACCATCCTGTTAACAAATGAAGGTAAGTAAGTAAATAAATAAAACAAACCAATAAGTAACATTTCATTCTCACAAAAGCATCCAGTAGGAAAATGTTCAGCAGTTCATTATAAACAATCACTTAAGAGACAGTGAAATTCTGATAAGACTGTTCTAAAAACTATAACCTTTGTCTCTGTGATATAATTAGATGAAAATGTGAAAATCAGTGTGGTGAGGAGCTTTCACTGTGGTAACATTTCCATTGACTTGCACTGACAGTACTTTGATAGCTTGCTTCTTTGACAGTCTTGGGTAGGAGTGTCACTTTGTCTTTTACAATCCTTTTGTTTGATTTTGGTTAGTGTAGTGGTGGTCTCTTACAATTTCAAGTTACATCTGAATGTTGGCTTGAAAGACTTAGCTCACTTTGCATTTTTGATTAGACTTAAAACTATAGTACTAAGTCAATTTTTCTAGCTTGAGGTGTTGAAGTCAGTCGAGTGTGACTTAATGACCATACACAAACACAAAAATTAATTGCAGTCAGTACCTGTATTTAAAACCTTTTACTAATCTTCACCAAGAATAGGACTGACTTAAATTAAAGCCATAAGAGTCTGAGATGAAACTGCCCCATCTAGCCTACATAATATAACAGATAGTGGGGCAAATGCTAGGAGATAATGTGAGATTTTACCAAGAGACTGGTGTGTCGACAAATGGCTTTATCAGAAATCAGTACGAGTGTTGAGTTGTGTTTTCTTTGTATGCAGCACTTGTGGTTGGTTTAAAAGGAATGAAAAGCATTTTGTCATGGGAAAAACTTGACAACTCTGTGAATTTGTCCTTTAAGTATAAGTCAACTGAAAAAAAATCTAATTTTTTAGGGAGTTAGCTATACAGGTATGTAAAACATGTTTTTGTTTTTTTAAATTTTTCATAACCAAATACGTTAATTAGACAAAATCTCAATTTTCTAAGGTATAAGCCCATAACTCCAGACACGAAAACAAAATACATGCAGTGTAGTCAGTTAACTTGTGAGAGGAGACTAGACTACCTAGAGAAAACCCACACATATATGGAAAGAACATGAAAACTTTGTACAGTAACTAGAGGTCAGTATGTAATCCCAGCTCCTGGAGCTGGAGTTGTAACTGCTGTGCAATTTGTAATGCTGATATTAAGTTTTTGAAGACAAAGAGAAAAGGGACAGGGACTGGAATATGTTACAATTCATAACTATGCTCTATTTTTTTTCTCTTCTCTCATGTACTGTATTGTATGGTGGAGCTTTTCTCCCCGGGCCTCCACTGAAAATGGACCTGTGTCCAGTCGGACTTTCCCGGTAAACAAATGTAAAATAAATAAAATAAAATAAAAAATATAAAGAAATATAGCACTTGATGTGGATGGTGTCTACTTATTTCAAAAAACGTACATGACAATGGAATGTATAACTGGTCAAACACAGTTATCTCTCATATTTTGTAAGTGTAAAGGGCAACAAAATAATCTGTTGTGTTGTAAAGTGATTAGTTTACTGTGCAGTTTTGCCATAATCCTGAAAAGCCAAGTCTTACAAATCATGTAGCCTGACTTCAAAAACAAAGAATTTGTGGATATTAGCATGGGTATTGAAGCAGGACTTCAACCTCTAATTTTCCCCTTTATGGGGAAATGTTTCAGCTGATGTTGACTAATAATTTTTTAGATTTTAGCAAAGCCATTGACTGTGTATTGCAATGAACAGACTATATCAGGTTGAAATCAGTAATCCTAAAATGGTTGCAAACATGTTAAGTGAATGGCAGCAGAAGGTTAAAATGGGAAACATGTTGCTTTGAGGGTAAGTGTTCCCATGATTCAGTTCTTGGATCATACATTTTAATGTTATAGAAGAGTGATGCAAACATTGTCAGTAGTGTATAGATTCATAGGTTATTAGACTAACAGCCACTAGGACTTTTACAAACCTAGCTGTGCACTCCAAGCCATATGGGTCCTGAGTATCATGGGTGTCTGTACGGGGAGGGGGACCATCGAAGTAGGGAGGTAACTAAGTATGATACATTAGTTACATAGGTGACTTTAAACAGGGTGTATTGCAGCATAGCATTGGGTTCCTTGAACTTGTTTACTCATGGCTAGCAGATGGAGTAGATCTTTTAGACTTTGAGACTTTGTACCATGTTATGCCACATAATTATAATTACTGGGACAAAAAAGGCTTACAAAAATATTGGCACAGCCTGGTGTACCATGCAAGCTGGCAGCATGATCTGCTCTACTACACAAGCTAGCTGGGTCATTGCCAATCAGCTCCGGTCCATATTTGTGATATATCTGTCAAAACTTTATTTTTGTTGCTGTATTGCTGATGGTCCAGTTTGTCATACTGCCCCAGCAACTCATTTGCTTGTCCTTCCCAGCCAGCCATAGATCCTTATTGCAGAGGTGAGAGTCAAACAGTGGTGGAATATCATTGTCTTAGAAGCTTTTTCAAGGTGTGTTATGCATTGCGAGTAGTGTGGGTATGTTACTTGCTCAAACAAACATTTGACCACCAAGCCAGCCCTGCTCCAGAAGAAGTTGGCACTCTAAGTCCACTGGTCCCCAGCAGGGACCCCTGTTTTGAGAGACTTTATCCCAAGATATAAACTCTTCCCGCCAACCCACATGTTGAGTAACCTAACAATGGACACTTCTTCTGTACTGCCCTTGCCATGTTCTCCATTACCTGGACTAATTAAAACCAGTCGTAGGAGGTCAGAGGTCACAGTAAGCATTCCATCTTTTTATGCCCTGTAGCCTGGTGTGACATAATTCAATTTCAGGTCAGATGATGGGCAGAGGTGATGTGGTGATATCAGAAGTTGCAGGCTTGGGAAATGCTAAAAGTATTAAAAGGTGGAGTAAGGCAGTATATATTTAATTTATAAGCTCTTCTCCTTGAAATTAGAGCTAGCTACAGTGAACTGAGAGGAATCCTAAGCTAGAGCGTACAAAATCAGTATGGCATGGCTACCTGTTTATCACTGCAATTAACAGTTTTAACATATGATAATGAAACATTGACGCTGGAGATTTACCAGATGTATTTTGAGGCACCTGGTGTAATAGTGCAGGAATTTGTTGCAGCTCACTTACACCACCCACAAAGAATGCTGGGCATAGCATGAGAACTTAGCAGTACGTGGGTGGGTATATGTGCCTATTGGCACTTTAAAACCTCTTTTTTCCAAAACACAGGAATTCTGGTTCTGTTAATCTAAACAGGGGGTGGACTTTATGGATAGAAATCTTAACAGCTTTTCATTTATAATGGTAGGACTGGAAGTAAAGATTGTTTGTGAATATTTCAGTTCATTTTGTTTTATTTATTTTTACCCATTGTTGATTGGATTAGTTTCACTAGGTCAATGGCCTCTTTTCAGTGGAGACCCAGGGTGGTATTTATACTGACTAGGGGCAATTTGGCCATCACACTAGGGCACTTCCCCTACTCTTTTCGGGATGTGTCATGGGAACTGTTGCATGCCTCTAAACTACCACCAGCTTGGGCAGAAGGGATCTTCTTAACGACTCATTTTAGAATAAGTCTTCCATAGTTTCAGCATTCAGTTTAAAACTGAGTACCCTTATTGTATGATGTGTGTCTCTGTCTGTTTTGGGGTGGGGTTTGTTTCAGGTGGGAAATTCAGTGAGACTAGAGTGTATATGGTTACACCTTTGCTGAATAGCATTTAGTGTCCTGTGCAGTGCACTTCACTTGCTTGTATTCAAAGTGCTGCAGATGTCTTGCTGGGATGACATCCTGTCTGCTGTCAATGCAACTAAAATGGAATTAAAAAGGCAAGTGTTGCTATCGGAAGTCACAGGTTACACCAGCTGAAAGTGCTCCAAGTGAACATATGTATGATCATTCTTTCAGAGATTGAAACAGCTATGTTTCTTTAACTGTTTCTTTTCGTTTGTCTCTGTTTGCATGGCCGAGTAGTCACTTTATTTTAAATTCATGTCTTTCGTAATGTATTACTGTGTTACAAGGTATATAAATTTCTGTTGCAAGTACTTATGTTATAAACTGTCAGAGCTAAAGGCAGGAAGCCAAAGAGGGAAGTGGACATCCATCCAGGCTGCCAGTGACTCTAAGCTGTAGCATGATTTTCTGCCTTCCTTTTTGACACCCTTAGAAATCAGAGCTGACTGATGACAAGGGAACTCATATGGAGAGGTAACCTTCATGGGTTTCCTGTTTGTTAAATAGCAGTATTTTTACTTATTAGTCACTCATCAAGCAAATAGTTTTACAGTTCAAAGCAGTGCAGATCTGCTACCTTACTGCTGAGCTTCAGTGCATGTGAGTCAAAGTAGGAAGTTGTTTGTGACTTTTCTGTGTGTGTTCTGGAAGTTGTAGTGCTCAGTGGAGGAGGAAAGTGGCACATTTTAAGGCAGGCAACTAGGTCCCACCATTCAAGGTAAAGAATTGACAGAATAATTTCAGGATATTGCAGTGGTGCAGTAGCTAGTACTGCAGCCTGACAACAGCTGCTTTTCCAGTTCAGTTCCCAGTTCAGATGTTTTCTCTGTAAAGTCTTCGTGTCCTGTGTGTGTCCATGTGGGTTTTCACTGCTCCATTTCCATGGCCCAGTGAAGCTCCTTTTCTGTTAGTTCTGTGAATTTTTAAACAGAATCCTTCAGCTACCATAATGACAGCTCCTCTAAGTCTTAGATCAAAGCTGCTTTAAATCCCTGGAGTTCATTGGCAAATCCTTCACTGGTCATCAGATTGTACCTCTCTGTTTGTCTGCTGCATCTACAATCTCCTTCCTAATCAGATATTGCTCCTTCCTTTCCGTTATTGTTTGAACGTATTGTATGAAGAATTCATTTAACAGTTCTTCAGTCTTTCACATCTTCATATCTTCTTTTCTCCTTTACCAACATATGTGATTCTGGATTGGTTGGATACCCTGGATTGTTGGATTAACTTTAGGTGCCTTTCTCATCGCCTCCTCATACGCAGCTGCTTCACCTTTCCCTATTCCTTTTCATTCTACTTGCATCACCCACCATGAACCACACTAGTAGCTACTAGTCTGTCCTAGTTCTTAATTTCATAGGCGAGTACTAGGCTAACTGCATCAAATGGCCATTTTAAGCCTAGCTAATAACACAAGGTCAGAATCAAACCCTGTACTTTGCATCTGTGAGGTGAGGACCTTAACTGTTATGACAAACCCACCATACCTCTCAACCTCTTAGAGCAAGAAATCTGGACAAAGCCATAAATCGGGGGGGGGGCAAAAATAGGGACAGATTTTTAATATTGCTCTTACAAACTTAGAAAGTTGACAGAATAATATATTTTGTATTAGTATGAATTTTCTGAAGTGCATTAAGGTTGAAACTCAAATGTCCGTCATTATTTTCTGACTTCACTCCGCAATGACAGGACAAAGATTTGCCAGAAAACCAAAATTTTATGAGGGAAAGATCAAAACTATAAAATAAAAAAATCTGGACATTCTGCGAAAAGCCAGACACCTGAGAGGTATGAAACCCACCCCTTCTCTTCTCCTTTTCAATGCAGAGTGCCTTTTGTTTTTACACTTACGTAGCTACTTCACAGGTTCCATCCATTTTTGTCTGTGTGACTGCATAATACTGTCCACAGTCATGCAGGATTATACGATGCTGGGTTGAGGACATGTCTGAAGTGATATAACTGATATATCTGAATAGTTAAACTTTCAGGTCGTGCTTCTCGACACACATTGAGTGTGATGGGTATTCAGCAGAAGCAGAAATAATTGATTTTATTGCATTGTGAATGTGTGTGTGTGTATGTGTGTGTGTGTGTGTGTGTGTGTGTGTGTGTGTGTGTGTGTGTGTGTGTGTGTGTGTGTGTGTGTTTGTTTGTTTGTGTTTGTGGCCGGTTATGAGAGTAAAGCAAATGACTCTTTCAGTGAAAATATATATTTCTTCTGCTGTGAAATACCCTTATGTGCAATTTTAATAACAGTCTTGTGAATGTCTTACAGTTTATACATCTTTGGTCAAGTGTCACTAAACCATTAAAATCTGCAAAGAATATTCCTGTTATACCAAATGGGATGCATGCACATGTATATAGTACAGAAAATGTGTGAACTCATGTAGTCAACTCATGATGTCATTACTTCCAGCTTCACTGTGTGGTACCGCTAGAGATGTAACTAAATATCGCTTTCTAATCTTTGAGATTACTTGTGTACTCCATGCCTGAAGCACCAAGCAAAGCGTGACTTTCATGATAATCTGCACTGAAATGATTTAAACTTCATTACTACGTCATCATTGCTAAAGTGCTCTGTGCTGTAACTGGTTTTGCATATGGTGCATCCCGGCACAGGAAGCAAATGTGATGCCATCTGCTTTTAATAGAGTGGTATTTCTAGTCATAAAATGAGCACAGCAGATGAAAAGGCCAAAACAGAGTTTTCACAGATTAAAAAAAAATGTTACATAACCACTGTCCAGTAACAGCCATGTTGTATATCTCAAATTTGTTTTTTTTTAAATCAGACTGGAGAAATATTGAGAAAAAAATCTTACTGCTCTCTCTCATTTTCAGTATTTCCCATCCAATTCAATGGTGTCCTGGGGAAAATAGCCTGTGCATATGATTTCTGAATAGCAAACAGACCAGTTACTCCATGATTTCTTTAAAATATCAGTTTTCTTGTCTTTATCTACAACATTTTTTTGTATGAGAAATATTTTAAAGACATTTGAGAACACTACAAGACACAAAAAAGTTTTCTTGGGTTACTGTTTTGTTAAAAAGCTTTTTTTTCAGGATACATGTTTAGCTGTGTGTGTGTGTGTGTGTGTGTGTGTGTGTGTGTGTGTGTGTGTGTGTGTGTGTGTGTGTGTGTGTGTAAAATTCAGCCTATGTTTACGAGATTCGTGGGGGGCTACAGTTGTTCAGAAGGGTGTCTAGGTGTCAGAAACAGGTTGTAGAGTTTTAAAACTCCTGCTTCTGTCCATGTAATACATGTGGGACAGTGGTACCTGTGTAAGGAGACGAGCAACAAACTTGTTGAATGTAGTTCTTAAACCTTTTTTATACTTAAAGGTGGACTCAGCATGCATAGTATAAATGCACTCTATATATGCTTATTACAAACCTGCTTGTGTAGGCTGCAGCTGGATGAAAGCCATGCCAACAGCAGACCTTCTCAGGACAGTATCCAGCTTCCACATTGCTTTGTAAATCTCCTTTTAGCAGTGTATCGTTATGCAACACAAAGAATGCTTGGCTAATTTAGGGAGCCCTGCCTGGCCTGAAGCTTCGCAGTACATCTGCAACTGGTAATTTGCACTTTAGGTCTGAAGTAGATGATGTGAATATTTGTGCTGGAAGGGGGATTGGCTACCCAGGCACATAGAACTGCATTTCAGAAATATGAAGAACAGCAAACAGATGCTTAGTGCATTAGTCACTCTTCCAGACCTGGCTGTTGACTGATGTATGAATGACTGCACATAAATATAATATGTGTGTGTGTGTGTGTGTGTGTGTGTGTGTGTGTGTGTGTGTGTGTGTGTGTGTGTGTGTGTGTGTGTGTATGTATGTATATATATATATATATATATATATATATTTGTTTAGAATTTATTAAAATAATTTAACTTGTGTAGATATGAGAGGACCTGTAAAAGTTGTCAGCTTTTGTTGCATGTCTGTGTGTGTTATACTGTGTGTGTGTGTGTGTGTGTGTGTGTGTGTGTGTGTGTGTGTGTGTGTGTGTGTGTGTGTGTGTGTGTGTGTGTGTGTGTGTTGGAGGGGTGGATGTGGAGTCAGTGCAACACTTGACATTATTTATTTTTTATTTTATTGTTTACAAATTCATCCTTCATTGACTAGGTTAGTTTCAATAGGCCAGTGGCCTCTTTTTTTCAGTTGAAACCTGAGGTAGTATTTATACTGACTAGGGAAAATTTGGCTATGGCAGCAAATAAATGTCCCTGCTCTGTTTGCCAACTGCTGTGGGATCCTTTATAGTTCACCTGAGCTACTGCCATCTCAAGCAGAAGGGATCTCAATTTAACATCTCATTCTAAAGTGGCGCACTCAGGAGTATAGCCCCCCCCACCCTACCCCCAGTGCTGCACTGCATTGTCAATAATGGAAAATTAATTCAAGCACCTGGCATGGGAATAGAATTCAAAGCCTTCTGATCTTCCAGTCTTCCAGTATTAAAGGCAAGCATGGTACATGTTGAGCGACCGATACTACAGAGGTACCAAGGTTACTGAAATCTCTCTCTTAGAAACATTGTTCCTGTCTGGTTACTTACAACCTGTCAGGGGCAGTGAAAAGTTGTACATAGTGTCTTTTTACCAACATCCCCACTTCACCATCCCTATTTCTCTCCTTACTTGACACACACTATCTTTCTGGACCCTCAAAAATTTTTCAAGGGACCTAAATACTAACTGGGTCATCCTTCCCATTACAGGCTAGTATCTTTACTCTTTTATTCTGTTTATCCATCCTAATCTAACTGTAGGAAATTTTTCCCACTTAGACATTAATCTTGAAATCCAGACTGTTGCCAGTCCATGTCTGTTCTTCATAACTCTCAATGACCTTGTTTCATAGGATCATAGGATCATAGGAAGTTACTAGGCTATTGGCCCTGAGGCCCTTACAAGCCTAGCCAAGAATTTTGCCCATGTTCCAACAAATCAACACCCTATGCCATTGTCCTGCAGGGACATAGGTGGACTCCCAGGGGGTGTATTTTCTGTTCCCCATCCAGTTATCCAGGTTGCACTTAAAATTGTTTAAGGAGGTACTCTGCTTTACATGAAGTGGGAGTCTGTTCTACAAAAGGGGGAGTCTCTGGGACACAAGTCTGTCCCGCCAGCAAGTCCTGCTGATGTCACAGACCAGGTTGAGGTCTCGCATGTGGGTTACTTGAGTGGAGCTTGACTTGCAGATATGCAGCAGTCCCATCAGGGCGGGGTCTGAGATTGCTTTGTATACCAGACAGAGGTCACCTCTGAGGAGTCTGTAGGAGACTGAGTAGATGGACAGGGCTTTTAGCCTATCTGTGTATAGTGGATGTTTGTGGCTCTGGATTCTCTGGGTGAGGAATCACTGTGGTCTCTCCAGCTGTTGCATGTGCTTTGTGAGGTACATGCCAAAAGGGGCATTGTATTCAGTAATCAGTCTTATAAGGGAAGAATACAGGGATGTTATGACCACCTTGTCCCTTGATGAGATACCCTTACTAATGAGGTGGGCCATGTAGAAAGCTTTCCGTACAGCGGAGGCAATGTGGTGGTGAAAAGTCAGTTTGCTATCATCCTGGGTGCCCAAGTCCCTCACGACTGATTGCATGCTTAGTGCCTTAATATAATGTGATAATTTGTGGGGACGTTATTCTCGCCAAAAGGGAAGATGATGCATTTTTTGGTATTGAGTCTGAGGCCATGTTTCTGGCACCAATCATTTGTTTGGGTGAGACCTTCTTGGAGGATGCCCACATCACTAGGGGAATTGATGACAGCACCCAGCTTGCAGTCATCTGCAAACTTGGTCAGCTATAGCCCACTAGTTTCAGCCTGCACCTATGAGAAGTATATCCCAAACAGCAGAGGCCCCAAGACTGATTCCTGGGGTACACCGCTTGTTATGGGTCTACTACTTGAGGTGGCTTCTCCAAATTTGACTAGATGGATTCTGTCAGTGAGCCAGTTTGCTACCCATCTGATAACATATGGATTGATGCCTAGTTGAGAGAGTGTATCTATTATACCTGAGTGGGGAATAGTATCGAAGGCCTTGGCCAGGTCAAGGAAGGTGTTGTACACTGTCTTCCATTCATCTATGGCTTTGTTGACTGCCTCAAAGAAGTTGACCACATTTAACAGGCATGACCTCCCCTTGACAAAACCAAGCTGTGTGGGAAAAGTGTCTAGAGGTTGCCAATGTCCTTGTTAATGAGGTCCATGATAATCTGCTCCATGGTCTTGCAGATCAGGCTAGTTAGACTGATGGGTCTATAATTTCCTGCATCAGTGGACGCTCCACCTTTGTGCAAAAGGATGACAGTAGCTGCCCTCCACTCAGCTGGGACGAAGACAGTACTCAGACTTTGGTTGAATAGGGTGCCTAATGGTACTGCAAGTTCCTGCCTGAGTTCATGTAGGATGCAGCCTGGGATGTTATCAGGTCCCATGGAGGCTGTATTTTTTTGCCTTTGAGAGGGCAGTGATGACTTGCTCCCTAGAAATAAGGGGAGGGAGGCAGGTACTGGGGATGGTCTGTTTAACTCATGGGGGCAGAGGAGTGAAGTTTTCACTGAACCTGTCTGCCAGCAGGTTGGCTATATCTACAGGGTTTATGCATGTGGTGCCCTTGACATGCAAATCTTGATCTTTTTTTTTTAAGAATTATTTGTGAGTTATGCAGTGACAACATTTATTTATTTATTTAGTTATTTATTTTTAACACAGCCATCTTGTAAAAATAACTAGGGTATTTCTTTGATATATTTATGTAAAAACAACACTGGGTCTTTCAGAAAATTTAGCATTATGTAATTGACTTTGTTCTTCAAAAATATTCAGCTTTTTTTTGGGGGGGTGATACTTTAATAGTAATAAAAGTATGTCTCTGAAACACACCTGGAGGCTTATAAACAAGTAGTTTTCTAGAAATGTTAAATGTGCTTAGTTTCGAAAATGGAGTCACTGAATAGTCTCAGGGATAGTAAGGTTTATTCAAAGTCTTGAGTTGTGCCTTTATTCTTTAAAAGAGTTTACCCTTCTGTGTATCATTGTTAAGGTAGAATGTCACTGCTTCTACCATAACATTCACAAAACTGTTAACTATGATGTAAAATTGTGACCGTAATACCCTTCAATCCTTCCTCAAAAACCACAAGCATTCATAAGACAGAAAAGTAGGCAGCAGACAGAGATTGACATTTTCATTGATATTGTGTGACCCTTTCAATGCCTGATGTCTCAAAGTTTGGAACACTTACTCCTGTGTTCAGATTCCATCTAGAATTACTCCTTCAACAAAGTTATACAGCATTCATTTTTTTGTACCACATTCATGCTCAGGAAAGAGTAAGACATAGTCTGTACCTTTAATATCTTAATGGACTACTGTGTTAGTTTTGGGAATAGCAGTAATCTTCTGTTTTCTGTGACATCATCTAGTTCTGACCTCATATTCATGTCAAAGAGGCCATTCTCTTGGTAGTAACCAGCTCTGTTGCATTTTGGTTAGAATTGTCATAATGCTCTTTAAGAGTAGGGTATTCTTGAAGATAAACCACATTACCCTCAGATGTTGTGCCATGTCTGCAATTATTCCATCCCTCTTCCATTTCACTTTTTTTTGGAATGCCATCTGAGGAGTGCACACTAGAGAATGTTCTAGACTATCATTGTAATCTATATTGCACATTGAGAAAACCAAGAAGCTCAAGTACCTTTTGTTACTAAATAACGTGGTAATCCTGGGTCAGACCAGGAGCTCCCAAAATGGTTAGCTGTCTTGTAACTGTCTGCTGTTGCAAGTAATTGGAAAGAACCGTTAGGTTCTACAAAAGACCCATAGTACCAGAATCATACCAACTTTGGTACACTTCTTCTGCACAGAATGCTACAGCATGTGTATAGTATGCGTAAACAAGAAGTCTTCTTACGTGGCATGCCATAACAATCTATTTTTCTGAAATGCTCACAGGTTTTCAACCTTCTGCCACACTGACTTTATTTAACACAGTGCTTGTAAATTGGCCCCAAGTTCTTACTTAATTATACCCTTTGGGGAACTTAGTTTGTTTTCATACAGAACAGATAAGTTTCCTGTGGGAATTAATGGGAAAATAAGCAGTTTAATTACATGAAAAGTTTAATCCTTTTTTTTCATATAAAAGGTGCATGCGCATAAGGTTTTTCTTTTTTAAACAGTTCAGACTACAGACTATTTCTTGAAATTCAGGGGAGAATAAGGGACAGTGGGTAAACACATATCTGGGAACCTTGAACAGTTTTACCAGGATAAATCTGAAAAATGTCAGCATATTAATCTACATACAGTGATTATGTAGTCTAAAACTAATGTACATTTTTAAGTATGCTTTGTATGTTTCATGTCTCTTACATAGGTGACTGCGTCTGTATTATTGGTGGAATTTGTTAAGACTTCCTCTCAATACAGCTGCTTTACTCTGTTGTAATTACTTTTAACAAAACAACACTACGTTGCAGTAATCAATTAGTGTTACTCAGTCTCACTCTACAGTATGGTTCACAGTTGCAGCTTAAAATTGTGTAGGATGGGCTGCAATTTTTTTGTTAAAATATACATTACTTACTTAAATTACTTTATATTTCATGATTTTCCTACCTTTTCCCATTGTATTGAAAACACACATATTAAACATTATTTGTATAAGAGGTATATAGAGCTGGAGGGTGAAACATTTTTTGCACACATATACATATATATTTATGCATATGTCTGTGTGTGCATGTATGTAAACACATACACGCTTTGGATATGTAAGGTTTTTTCTGTTCTTGATTATCACTGATTTATTTCCCTTCTTGCCAATCTGAAAATACTAGATATATACTTAAAAATGAGCTTCGTATGATGACATAGGTTAAGTCATGCATCTTTTGAATGGTTTACGATCTAGATCTACCAGATTGCATCTGAAAAAAGGACCATTGACATAGTGAGACTTATCTGGTCAACATATATAAATAAGAGTGCATAAAATAAAAATATTCCAGTATGTTTGCATGAAATTTTTGTAATGTCCATTCTCCATGGAAGTGCTTTGTCATTTTACTGGTGTTCCTTCAATGCCAGTCACTTTGATAAAGTCTTGTGTGTAAAGTGCTGTTTTGCAGAAGTCTGCATAATTAATGCCATTTCATCACAATAGGTCAGTTCTGAGAGAGATGCTTTTAACCACAGACTGCACTGATCTCAGAGCTGATCAGGAGTGGTAAGAGGAGCACAGGCTTTGGCAGGGGCAATTGGGTAGATTTGTCACTCACAAAAAGGCATTCTCCCGGATTCTCTATGCCTTGCACGGTGTGCAAGATCGGTGCAGGAGCTCTAGCAGACAATATGTCTGCCTTGCGATCCAGGAACAGCCTGCAGGGGCATGCATGAGTACTCCTGCACTAGTCCTGCATGGACTAAGCCTCTGTATGCAAATCACCCCATTTACAGGAGGAGAAATCCATGCAAATGAGGTGATTTTGTGATCCAGGAAGCTTGCAACCGTCCATGCAGGACTAGTGCAATCTGTAGAAATGTACTCGGTAACAGAGTACATTTCTGCAAACTCCAAAACGTAGCTGTGACAGCTCCAAATAAAGGCCACATATCAGTTAGTAAGCACACCAGTGGCCAAGTATAAGGCCATTGGCATTGCAAACAGGCAAAAAAATAAAAAAAATATTTTTTTTAGCCGATCTTGGCTGTTTAAGCCTAGGGCAGCGGCGCGCAAATAGGATCGGGGGGGGGGGGGTAACAAAATGAACCTGAATTAAGCATGCTAACTAAAGTCTATTCTGCAATGCAAGTCAATGGCAGGCAGAAGACAACATGGCCAGTGAGTAGTGGTTGCTAAGGGGGGAGGCTCAATGTGAGACATGTAACTATGCATTAGCAGGCAATCCTATGCAAATGAGGGGAATTATAGTGAATCCCAGTTTTCCCCAGCATGCTAGTCAGGTCCCAACAGTGTAAGAGTAGGAATAGCTTGGTGCAAGCCTAGGAGTTAGCTGACATCATAGGGGGTGTGTGTCAGGCATACTGTAAGCGGATTGGAGCCCTGTGGCTCCGGTTTGCTCCTAGCTTAGCACAGCTAAGCTGGAGGGGGTGTCTGAATCTGCCAAGCACTCTTTACATTGCCTAAGCGGGTGTGCATGCCCCACACCGGGTTTTAAAGGAAGAAGACAAAAGTTAAACCAGGAAATAACAGAACTGTGCACATATGAGCACTCTGTTTGCGCGGCACGCCTCCGGGCTTAAACAGGAAGGCAAAGGGAAGGGAAAACAGCAGTAGGAAGGAATCAAGGTGAACTAGCAAAGCTGGCAGGTGAAATGTATCAGAATCAGCCAATTACACAGGCAGCAGACCAGCCCAGCCCAGAACACTACTATAAACTATGCAAACACCTTCCCCTCTGGTTTTTCCCACAGTCTACACCACCGGTGTATACAAGCAGGAAACTTTTAACAAACAAACCTACAAAATGAGAGGGGCTGAGCAGGCAACATAGAACAACATGTGCAAGAGGCTGAGGGTGGTGAGGATATGAATGCTGACAATCAACCCACAGTGAGGAGACGGAGAAGAGTGTACAGACCGAGGGTAACCTATTAGGGGCTACATAAGCTGGAGATAGTGGAGCACTATAGGGTTTGCTTTGCCATGGAAAATGGAATGTGCTGCAGTGGGACTCAAACCAGGAATGCCTGCTCATAAGGCGAATGCTCTGCCCACTATACTATTGCTATGCTGCTTCATTTGCATATATCTTCCTTGTTATCCTCTTCAGCCATTTAAGCTGTATTAACCGTAGCTAAGTGACGGGCACACTCTGTAGCTAAGCGACGGGCACACTCATGCACCTACGGTTAGCTTTAATCAGATTTAAAAAAAAATTAAGGGTTTCTTCATTTTATATATGTATACTGTTGCTGTTGTACTCGAGGAGGGCTGTTGGTGGGGATATGCGGTCACCTGTGAGCAGTCTCGCTCATTTATAGGTTCATAGGTTGGTACCAGGCTGTCGGCCCTAGGGCCTATGCAAGCCTAGCCAAAAAAAAATTCTCTGGATATTTCTTCCTACAATATTTACTTCTCTGGACCCCTGTCTAGCAGGGTGACTGACATGATCCCCGGGGTGAATTTCCTATCTCCCATCCAATCATCAAGGTTCCTTTTGAAGAGGGCCAATGTGGCGCTCTGCTTGACATGTATGGGCAGTCTATTCCAGAGTATGGGGAGTCTCTGGGTCAGGAACCTATCCCTCCAGCATATTTTGTTCATTGTGATGACAAGGTTTAAATCCCTGAAGCATGTGGCTCTGAGGGATTGGGATTTCTTTAAGTGGAGCATGTCCAACAGCTCAGGGTTTGACATGGCCTTGTATGTTAAGCAGAGATAGCCTCTGAGTAGACGATATGCCACAGAGTATAGCTGGAGTTTTTTTTAGATGGTCAGCATATGGCATCTGCTTTAGGCCTGTGATTCTTTTAGTGAGGTATTTCTGTGGCCTTTCCAGCTGTTGCAGATGTCTTGTGAGGTACATACCAAATGGGGCATTATACTCTATAATGGGTCTAATGAGGGATGAGTACAGTGGGACAATGATCTCCTTTTTTCTGGATGAAAATCCCTTAGTGATGAGGTGTGCCACATAGAAGGATTTCCTGACTGTTGTGGTGATGTGGTTATCGAAAGTGAGACCACTGTCCACCTGTGTCCCTAAGTCTGTCATCACACTTTCGATGTTTAGTGTCCTGCCACCTATGTGGTAATTCATGGGTACATGTTTTTTTCCAAAGGGGATAACTGTACATTTCTTGGCATTAAGCTTGAGCCCATGGCTCTGGCACCAGGCATCTGTTTCTGTAAGGCCCTTTTGTAGAATATCCATATAATATGGGGATTCAGTAATGGTTCCCAGTTTGCAGTCATCTGCGAACTTTAGCCAGAGTCCCTTAGTGTTGGTCTGTACTTCAGAGAAGTAGATGCCAAACAAGAGTGGTCCGAGGACTGAACCCTGAGGTATTCCACTTGTCTGGAGCTGGAGTTGGAGTCGGCTACTTTTACAGTCTGGGTTCTGTCAGTAAGTCAGTTGGCAACCCATCGAGTGACGTAGGGATTTATGCCCAGCTTAGTAAGTTTATCTATGATTCCAGAGTGGGGGATGGTGTCAAAGGCCTTGGCAAGGTCCAGATAGGCTGTGTGGACTGCCTTACCCTCGTCCACAGCTCTGGAGACTGATTCGAAGAAGTCAGTCAGATTCAGGAGACAAAATCGGCCCTTCACAAACCCAAACTGTGTGGGGTCCAGTGTTTGAAGGTTGCCAATGTCTTTGTTTATAAGTTCCATGATAATGCATTCCATGCCCTTGCAGATCAGGCTTGTCAGACTGATGGGATGGTAGTTCCCAGGATCCAAGGCGGATCTCCCCTTGTGGAGTGGGATAACTGTAGCTGTGCGCCACTCAGTGGGCATGAAACCTGAGGTGAGGCTATGATTAAACATGACACTTAGGTGAGGTGCCAGTTCATTTTGTAGTTCATGTAGTACACAGCCTGGGATGTCATCTGGTCCCATGGATGCTGTATTCTTAGCTTTGGAGAGTGCGGTTTCTACCTGTGTGGCCGTGATTACCAGAAGTTGGCAATCTTTTGGTATTGAGATGGGCCCTTTAGGGGGTGAGAGGGGAGTGACATTGGCACTAAATCGATCTGCCAGGATATTGGCAATATCCTTGGGATCAGTATATTTAATGCCATTCTGTTGTAGCTCAGAGCAGATCTCAGCATTGCCATTTAGATTCTTGACATAACTATAGAATGCCTTGTGGTTGTCTTTGGAATCTTTGGCAATTTTATTTTCGTAACTAGCTTTTGAGGATTTTATGATGGATCATAGCTTCTTACTGTGGCTGGTGAGGGAGTTTTTTGCATCCTGAGATTTTCCTCTTTTCTGCAACAGTTTCTTCCTTCTGTTGTATACTTTGTTTATAGCAGGGGACCACCAGATTGGCTTTTTTTTTTGGAGAAGAGCATCTTGGTTCTATTTGGGATGGCATGATTCATGCACGAATGGATGTGCTTGTACAGTGCCTTAGTGTAGGATTCTGCAGTCGAACTTTTAGATCCCGTCTGCATGGGTGTCATGAAGTTGGTCACTTCTGACCTCAGTAGCATGAAGTTGGCTTTGGAGAAGTTTTTTAAGGAAGTTTCCTTACTGGGGGGTGGGGGTGGGATGTGGATGTCAAGGGTGATTTGCTTATGGTCAGACCTGACCAATGAGGGGGTGACCACTGGTGTGGAGCATCTATCTCCCATGTTGGTAATGACCAGGTCTAGGATATAGGAGCCCCTGGTGGGACAATGTATTAGTTGATCCAGGGCTTTGAAATTTATGAATTCCAAGAACTGTTGGGAAAAGGAGTTGGTACCCGAGTAGTTTTCCCAGTTAATGGCAGGGTAGTAGAAATCACCCAGTATTAGGGTGTTTGGTTGTATCTTAATATTTTCCAGTATGTTTAGAAAGGTATAGTGAGAATCTTGGGGTATGGTGGGGGATCTGTAGCAAGCTACAGTTTGGATTGCAGTCTTACCTAGTGTTAGTTGCACCTGGAGAATTTCAGATGCATTGTGTTGGGCAACTAGCCTGGAGGTGTGAATATCCTTGGTGAATATCAAGAAAAACGGACTTGCTCGACGAAAGTTTAATGAAACAAAATCCACAAAAAGCGAATATCAGACAGTATAAAATAAGCGCTTATTTTATACTGTCTGATATTCGCTTTTTGTGGATTTTGTTTCATTAAACTTTCGTCGAGCAAGTCCGTTTTTCTTGGTTTTGCTTTGGTTCGTTTGTTTTCACTCTTATTATCCTTGGTGAATATGGACACTCCTCCACCTTTAGTGTTTCGATCTTGGTTTTGTGGCCGAAAAGTGTGGTAAGAGTTGTAGCCTTGTATTGCAGGGGTGCTCTCTGGAGCCTTGAACCAGGTCTCAGTTACTGCACAGATATCGATGTTCTCCATTTTTAGGAGTGCCTCGAGAGAGTGCATTTTGAGGTTTAGACTTCTAGCATTGAGTAGCATTACCTTCAGATTTTGCATGCTTGTATCTGTTACGGTGGTGATTTTATCCTTTGAACCTTGCCTAAAAAAGGCACTATAGGGGTGGCAAGAGCTTTAGCCAGTAACCTGAATCCCAGGGGTGACAGGTGCAGACCATCTCTGGCAAAAGCATCGTGGTTTGTCGATCATGTCTTCCCAGGCAGACAAATACTGGATCCACTTTGAATGACACCAGAAGCTTAGCCAATTGTTGAAGTCGATCATTTTGTCCTTATACTGTGGTATCATTCTGGGCGAAGGCAGGATGCTACTCAGGGCTTGGGTCATACCTGCCTGGGACACATGATCCAAGAGCTCTTCCATGTCTCTTTTCATGTAGTCTAAGGAGGTACATCTCAAGTCATTCCCTCCAGCATGGACAATGACAAAGTCATATTTGTACTTGTTGTGGAGTGACTTGAGTTCCTGCGTTATGTGGCGGATCCTGGCACCCGACAGGCAGCTGATGGTAATTTACTCCTTGTTCAGCCTGGTGAGTGGGACATCAGTGTGCCTGACTATAGAGTCACGTATGACTGAAGTGTTGGGTACATTGTCTTGCCTTAGGGGCTGTTGTTGGGTGGCACACTGGTGATGTTCTTCGTGTTTCACTGTTGCAGTCATTACATTTGGGTAATCCTGCTGGCAGGTTGCCCTCAGTCGGCCTGAATTCCAAAGTCTTGGGTCCTGCGTTGGCTGCTGTCATCCCCTCCCTGATGTCAGGTCGTCAGGGATATAAAAGATGCAGCTGACACCATTTTCTTCAGTCTTTCTTGCCGTGCGGTGCCCGAAACAGAAGCAGTTCGCAAGTGCCGGTCGGCCGACTCCTGAGATTTTCGTGCTCGAGTTTCAGATCCGAAGTCTTCATTAAAAGCTAAGTACCCCATTAGGGAAACTTTTTTCTTGCTCCAGATCGATGTCAGAAAAAGTTAATAATTGTATTTCTTGTGGGAAGCAAATACCTCATAAGGACTTTCATTCTTATTTTATTCCTTGCCTAGGCCCTGACCACGACGTTTCTAGTTGTCGGTTTTGTGCTAGATTTAACCAACACACTATTAAGCATCAGTACGATTTTGCACTAAGCTATTTTGGATGCAGATTTAATTATACAATGTCGTCGGATAGCCATCTGACTACCGGAGTTCACAAAAAACGCAAAGAAAAAGAAAAAGACAGCTAGCCGAGGTCCAAAACCGATGAAGCTTCTCCTAAGCCAGTCGCCGGTTCTCAGTGAGGCACTTTCGCAGCCCCTGACGCCCGCTACTTTAGAGTTGCAGGCCGCTACCGACACCCACGTGGAGTCGGTCAGGCCGCTTGAAACTCAAGGTATTGGAGCCTCGGAAACTATTCCCTCAGATGGGTCCAGAGCCACTGAGCAGGCATTGGCTTCTGAGGGTGTATTCAGACCTAAACAATTATACATTAAACCGACTTCAGCTTCAAAGGCAAAGACTAAAGCACCTTTAAAAGCAAAGAAACAAGTTCACCAGCCACATGGACAGGCCTCCATGCCCAAAAAACAGATGCTCAAAATGGCCGAAGACTTAATTAGTTGATCAGGCGTTCCCATCCCCCTCCTGATAAGAGGCCTAGGCAAGAGACAGACTATGAATCTTCAGATCAGGTTTCCATTTCCTCTGATTCTTCTTCTGATCAGGAATGTTCTCTTCCCCCCATGAGGATTCTGATGCTGAAGAATCTATTCCTTCAGCTTCTCCTCCTGAGGACTATTCCTTTGGGGAAACCTTGCATACCATGAGGGAGCATTTCCACTGGGAGAGCCAAGATTTTTCAAAATCTAAGAAGAGGCTCAGGGACTTCCTTGTACTGCCTCAACACAGGTCTCTAGCTATTCCACCTGTGTTAGATATTGTAGATGATGTGTTTTCAGAGTCTAGTCTGACCCCTGACTCCTTACCTCCAGCTCCTGTTAAGCCTGACAGATACTACAGGGTTCCTGACTCTCATAAATTCCTTTTCAAAAACCCTGCTGCAGACCCAGAAACTATTTCTCAGGGTCCCAGAGGGGTTAAGGCTTCCACTGCAAAAAACCCTACCCCCTCTGACAGAGATTCTAGGGCATTGGATAGATGGGGAAAAAGATTTACACATCTGCTACCTTGGCTATAAGGGCTTTAAACTGCCAATTTCATATGCTCAAATATCAGCAATATGTCATGACATTGCTTAAACAGAAAATGTTGGTAAATTCTGAATGTGCAGATAACAAAGAAATGCAGGATTTATTGCATGCAGCTGAACAAGTTGGAAAGCATACTTTGCAATGTGGTTTTGATTCTCTGGAGGCCTCATGCAGGGCCGCTGTTACAGGTTCTGTAATTAGGAGGCATGCTTGGTTAAAGGAACAAAATCTGCCTGATCATGTCAAAGCTAAATTATTAGATGCACCATTACAGCATGATACCTTGTTTGGTGTTAAGGCAGAAGAGGTGTTAAAGAAAATGGAGGGCAAAGCTAAATCTATGCAAACGGTCAAAGATTTTTTACAAGTACAGCCACCTAGGTTTAGCAGACACTGGCCTACAAAGAATTGGTCCTTTCCAGTGTCAGACAGACCTCAAAGGGGCAGATCCAGGCACCCTAGAGGCAGATCCCAGCCACAAGGTTCGTACAGGTCTAAGCAATGGGAAGCTTCTAACTCCAAAAGTGGAGAAGACAAATCACAACCATACAGGAAGCATTCCCAATGACTTCCCCCTGCCAGCACCAAGCACATATCTACTGGCAGCACCCTTATGGGGAAAATTAGCACTTTTTTCTCAAAATTTGCACATTATAACCCAGGACAAATGGGTTCTAAACGTAGTGTCACAAGGCTACAAGTTTCACTTCCATACCCTGCCAAGGACACACGGTTGGCCAGACCTGCCAAAAAATCAATGGGCAGAGGCTCAAAAACAAGTCTCATCCCTCATGGACATGGGGGCTATTCAACAAGTGCCACAGCAAGAGCAGGGACAAGGATTTTACTCAAGACTGTTCTTTGTACCCAGAAAGGACAAAACATGGAGACCAATACTGGACCTATCTATTCTAAACACTTTCCTGGATATACCAAAATTCAAGATGTTGACCTTACAGCAGCTTCTGCCCATGCTGGGCAGAAAGGCTTGGCTGGTCACTTTAGACCTAAAAGAGGGATACCTGCATGTCCCAATCAGACAATCATGCAGAAGATACCTCAGATTCAAGGCTGGTTCAAACAATTACCAATTCTCTGCACTGCCCTTTGGCTTATCTACTGCGCCCAGGGTCTTCATAAATTGCCTGGCACCAGTAATTGCTTTCTGCAGACAGAGGAATACAAATATATCCTTACTTGGATGACTGCCTCATTCAAGCAGAGAACAAGGACATCCTACTACAGCGTCTGGCGTTTGTGAAAAGAGTTTTACCATGCCTAGGGTACACAGTCAACGAAAAGAAATCAAAACTAGTACCCTCTCAAGAGATAATATTCCTGGGTGCAAGCTTAAATACAACTGCCCAGATGGCTTATCTCATGCCAGACAAACAAAGGCAACTGACTACCTATTTCAAGGAAATGGCAACAAAGGCCCAGTTATCTGCAATAAAAATGCTGCAGGCTTTGGACTTCATGGAATCCTGCATCCTACTAATTCCATATGCAAGACTGCATATGAGGAAACTTCAATGGTACCTAAAAAGTGTCTGGACACAACATTGCCACAGCTTGAAAACAATGATTACTCTCATTCCCTGCCTGCAACAGGAGTTTTGATGGTGAGCAATGGCTTGTCACCAAAACAAGGGACAGCCATTCTCACTTCCCCCAGCCAGGCAGAACCTAACAACGGATGCATCAGATTATGCCTGGGAGGCCCACATGGCAGGAAGAGGCATTCAGGGCACCTGGTCCTCAAGTCAAATGCATCTACATATCAATCAAAAAGAGATGCTAGCTGTTCAAAATGCCCTGACAGCCTTCAAGGACCTAATTCATCCGGGACAACTACTGATAAAGACAGACAATACCACGGTCATGTGGTACATAAACAAGCTTGGGGGTACGCATTCTTACCCCCTTTGCAGACTAGCCATGACTTTATGGGACACAGCATTGACTTACCAAGTTCATCTGCAGGCATACTTCCTGCCAGGAAAGGACAATACTCTGGCAGATGAACTAAGCAGAAACCTCATGGATCCCCACGAGTGGCAGCTGGATCCACAAGTCTTCAGCATGATAACAAAGAAATGGGGACGCCCGGACATAGATCTATTTTCCTCCCCTCACAACTATCAACTAAAAATATTCTGCACAAGGACTTATCACAGACAAGCATGGAAAGTGGACGCCTTATCTTTCAACTAGAAAAACTTATCAGTATATGTCTTTCCTCCACTGCCTCTCCTCCCCAAGGTACTCCTAAAGGTGAGACAGGAAAAATCAAAAATGATTCTGATTGAACCAGACTGGCCCCGCCAGTACTGGTATCCAATCTTAAGGAACTTGTCTCAATGCTCAGCCTGGACCTTACCTCAAATACCTCACCTACTGTCCCAACAAAACAATCAGATTCTGCACAGCCAACTCAGGACTCTAAACCTGACAGCATGGCGGATAATGTAGCCATACAAGGCACACCTCTCAGTGAAGTTGTGATGGATGTCATTTTGGAAGCCAGAAGGCCTAGTACTAGAAAATCCTATGCTGGAAAATGGAAGAGATTTTGTGCTTGGAACCAAGCTCAAGGAACTGACACAGCTGTACCAAATATTCCTCAGATTTTGCACTACTTAACTGAGATGCTGGACAAAGGCCTATCTTTTTCATCAATTAAAATTCATGGCTCTGCCATTTCGGCTCATTACAATACAGAGCCACCACTCTTTTCTCATCCTTTATTACGACAGTACCTCAGAGGAGCCAAAAATTTAAGGCCTCCAAGGAGACTGCCAATGCCTGCATAGGACCTCAATTATGTATTGGAATAAGTCACCCTACCTCCTTTTGAGCCAGCTGCTACTACGGATATAAAGTTCTTATCTTGTAAAACATCTCTGCACCTAGCAATAACTTCTGCAAGACGAGTGTCAGAGCTACAGGCTCTCATGGCTGTGGAACCTTTCATCATTTTTTTATCCACAAGGACAAACCCTACATTTATGCCTAAGGTGGTGTCTAGTGTAGCCCTTAACCAAACTATTCATTTGCCAACTTTTTATCCAAATCCACAGAACAAGGGGGAGAAAATTCTGCATTCTTTGGACGTAAACAGACAACTTAGATTCTATTTGGACAAAACTAAAGTTTTCAGAAAGACAGAACAATTACTAGTGGCATATACTGCAGGATCACAAGGAAAGGCTATCTCCAAGCAGACTGTTTCAAAGTGGAAAGGTCACTGCATTCGTTTCTGCTACTCTCAGCATGGCAAGCCAGTTCCTAAGGGCATTAGGCCACATTCAACCAGAGCGGCAACCTTTCTCAGGGGAGTACCAACCAAAGACATTTTAGAGGCTGCTACTTGGAGTTCAGTGCACACCTTTACAAAGCATTACAATCTGCCACTTTACTCTATATCCAGAACAGGCTTTGCCACTGCAGTTCTGCAGGGCCTCATAGCCCCTCCTAATATTGTTTAGCTCCAGCCCCCCCAACCATAGCTTTGGGACTCTACCCAAATGTGATGACTGCAACAGTGAAACACGAAGAACATAGTACAGTTGTGTACACTTACCATAAATGTAGATGTTCGAGTGTATTCACTGTTGCAGTCCAGGTTACCCACCCGCCATCCCCCTTATTTCTGCTGGAACTTATCTTTACTTCACTGATCTATACAACCTATGTGGTGTATTTGCTTGTAGATGAAGGTAAAGTTTATTTTGGTGCATGTATGTTTTATATACATATATATATATATATATATATATATATATATATATATATATATATATATATATATACCTAGCCTACCCTTTTGGGGGCACCTGACATCTGGGGCAAGAAAAACTGAAGAAAATGGTGTCGGCTGCATCTTTTATACCCCTGACGACCTGACGTCAGGGAAGGGGCGACAGCAGCCGATGCAGGACCCAAGACTTTGGAATTCAGGCCGACTGAGGGCAACCTGCCAGCAGGATTACCCAAATGTAATGACTGCAACAGTGAATACACTCGAACATCTACATTTATGGTAAGTGTACACAACTGTATTTTGTGAGCTATGTGTCACTTTGGTTGTGACTGGTGTGTGTTTGCGTTTCAGCTTCAGACGTCCTTGTTGCTTGGGCAGGTTAATGTGAAGGCCTCCGCATATGTGGGCTTAGTGTTGCTATGTGTGGGTGTTGATGGTGTGGGTTTTGAAGGGCTATGAGTTGCTAGAGGTGTAGTGCAGGTGTTAACCTTCTCCCCTTGGCTGTCTAGCACAATCTTGGCCAGAGAGAGCTTTGCTTCCAGTTTGGCTATGTAAGTGCATCTCTCACAGGTTGTAGTGTTGGGTGGTAGGAGGAGAGGATTGTCTGTGTACATGAGGCAGTTTCCGCATTGCCCCAGTATGCCCAGATTCACCAGATGGACAGGAGAAATCACCGGAAGCTGACCCTTGGTCATGCCTGTTTAGGTGCTTTTTTTGTAAAGTTTAAGAGCTGTTTTCCCTTACCTTTGCAAGGTACTTTGCAGTTATACTCTGTTTAGTGTCTACGATTCATTTCTCCTAATTGACAAGGAGAGTTGAGTGCTTGTATCAGTTTCAGGCTTCCTAGTGCTATCCAGCAGGTTCTAGAGCAAGTGCTAGTCACAGGGGTTCAGATTTTAGTGCTACTACTGAGAAACCAGCTAGTTCTAAGGGAAAATTTGCAGAGCAGACTTTCTGGCACCTGGAATAATTTAACCTTAGCCTCGCAGTGCTGCATGATGCGAAAAATGTGCAAACACACGCATTTTTAAGCCAGAAAGTTCATACCCCTTTCTGCTGTTCTTCATTGTGGAGGCATATTTATTCTCAGAGCTCTTCTCTCAGTCATGCCCCCTGCACTCTTACACGCTCCGTGTAAGCCTAGGAGCTCACCTCATTATTATGCATGGCACACTGCCGTCCTGCTCCTTAAATGGCCACCTCCGTGCAGGACTAAGCTAGTCCTGCATGGAGGAATAGTAAATCCAGGGGATTGATTAATCAAATGCACTTTTGACAGCATGTTTTGATGAAATATGTATTTAGTTCATTTGTTTTTACTAGGGATCCTTTTTTAAATAAATAAATAGGGCGAGGGATCCATGTTTCTTTCTGTTGTACAAGTAAATTCCATACTGTTAGTAATCCAAAAATTTTTTCTGTGTTTTCCATGTATTGTCACATAGCTGCCTCAAATTGTTTTACATTTTCAACTGACAGTTTTCAGAGTAAGTAGGCTGGCTTTGCTGAAATGTGTTTTTACTTTGAAGTTTTTTTCAGTAATGATTTTACTAAGTATCAGTATATATAATGGAACCAATCATTCTGTTGGGTATGATTTTACTACAATGTGGTGAGTGAGTGGCATTGATTTGATTAAAATATCCATACCTTATCCCTACATTTTGCTGTTGTCAACAAGAGAAGGAAACCAGTATTTTTTTTTAATTCTATTGCTCATGTAAATTTGTGATGGTGGGAAATGCTTGAAATTACTGAGATATAAAGTTGTGTTGTTATAACAGTGTTGGCTTCAGATCTCCTAGAATCATTGAAATACATGCCTGGTTGTAAAATGTGAAGAATGTGATATAGGGTTACGTGTATTACTTAGGCCGATGTGTGTCCTTAAGGATATGGATGAGAAGGCTTAATCTTTTGGCTGGTGAAGTGGCTTTAATGATCATTAGAAAGAAGCCCAAACACAGAAGAAGGCTAGGGTTCAACAAGTCTGCAAAGCTGAAGTACATACTCAACTTGCATGGTTTGATGCACTAAGGAATATATTGCCTAGTAGCTGTGACACTGTAGACCATCTTTTTAAGGAGGAAAATAAATTTTTTTGGCAGAGAATACCTGTGTCCTGAAGTGTCCTCTGAGTTAGGTTTTGAAAATGCAAACCCTGAGGCCATATTTCCTCAATTCAATTTACACAACTAATAACGTATTTAATAAAATGAGTCCATCGTGCACGTACTGTGTAGTAATAGCAGTAAAATATACTTCGAAGGATGCTGTTTTCTTTATTAAAAGCCAAATATTTGATGTTTTATAACTGCATTTCTGAGAAGTAGTTACCTAGCATTTTTGAGAACTAATCTTTAGGTTCTTAATTTTATTTTGAATTTGTCGTGATTTCTGAGTTTGTTCCAAAATCTTGAAGTGTGGTGCATTTTAGTGTACTGTTCCTCCAAATATTCTGTAATGTTTTATGTGTTGCCAGACTTTATCTGCGGCTACAGGAGAATTGCAGTGCATGGTTCCAAAGCCACAATGCCGTAGTGATGCTGTTTTTTGTATCTGCTGTACAGCTGTACCGTTTTATATGTGGGCTTGTATGTTTTGCATGGTTTGATGAACAATCTCACAAGGGAGTGAAGTAACAGTAATACACTGTATCTGCCTGCAGGGCCCATGTAGCACTGCATAGGAGCACAAAGTCTTCCAAGTGCCTAATCCTAGAAATGAATTAATTGTAAAAGTTTTGTTTGTGCACTATGTAGGAAACACTGGACATTGAGGGTTCCACAATTAATACCCACCCCTCCCCATCCCCATACATGCACAGTTGCAGTGAGACAGCTGTAGTACTGATTCTGTCCCTTTGGCTATAAACTCTGATCACATTTAATACTCTTTATGCATTTCCGAATGCTAACATGTAGTTGCGTGTGTGTTATAATCAGGGAGCTCAGGACAAATCCTGGTATTTCTGAGTGCTAAGTAGTTAAGTAGGGTTCAATATTTTTATTTATGTCTGTTAACTGGGATAGTCCAATTGGATGGAAAAGCCTGTTTTCAGCCTAGTCCCAAGGAGAAAAGCTTCACATTAAACATCACAAATACAGTAGTAATACATTTATGATATAGATGTATAATTTGCTAATTCACAAATAGAATTTGAGCAAAGAGTGAATGGACAAACATAAATATGCATGGATCCCTAATGAATAATCATTACTGTGTATGTTTTGCATGCACTAATTTCTGTCAGCCATAATTAAGAAGGCTATATGCCTCAGGTGAACTTATATGAACATTATATGACAAGACAATATAAGTTGTGCAGTCTGTAAAATGCATTTGTGTAAAGAGCAGGGCTGTCTCAGTTAAAAATTAAATCTTCTCTTCCCAACACCTATCCAGTCATGGATGGAGGTGAATCATGCTGCTACACTGACAAGCCGTCTGCCTGTCTTTCTTTCATTTGCAAGGTAGTTCTCATTCAGGAATGGCAGAGTCCTCAGTGCAGAGCATTTTCAGTAACTTTTCCAAGAGTGGAACTGAGGCTGATGGGCATGTGCTACCCAACTTCTTCCTGATGCCACCTTGGGAAAACAGTGCTGACAACTTCATTAATATGGCACTGTGCTAGTCACTAAAGAGACCCTGTAACACTGTGCAGTTGGTTAACTGAGTGTCACTGTCAGCTGTTTAATGCCCTGGGATATACCTTATCAGGACATGTTATTCGTCTCCATGGAGACTTTATCTCTTCTCAAGTCACACCTCCATCTCTACACATCCATAACTGCTCTACCTTCATATGCTGTCACTTTGTGTTGTCACTCCCCTGAAGAAACAGAGTGAACTGAAGTGTTTTGGAGACTTCCTTCCCTCTCTACTTGATTACAGTCAAATCTTAAAGTTGGATCTCTGTTGATGTCGGGCAAGTGACAGGTTTCAGTGTAGTTCACCATTAGCTTAAACGTAGATTCAAAGGTTTATATCTGTGGAACTTCAAGAGGAAGGACTTTAAAGAGTAAAGGGAAGTAACCTCAGAAAAGCTCTAATGGACACAAAGAAGGTTTTAAACAAAAATGGGAAAACACCATAATTGCCAAGTAAAGCAACAAGCCTTTGCATAAACTAATGCATAAATCTAAAATGATGAGATTGAGGAAGCGAGAAATAAAGTATATACCATTTAGGAAACAATAAGGCAGTTGTAGACAAAAGCATAGACTTTGCCAGTAAAACTGACAGATGGAGTCAGGGCAGTCAGCAAAGCAAAGGAATATACAAAGAAGACAACACCATCAAGAAGGGAGTGATAAATCAGATTAGAAACAAAAAAGAAAAAAAAAATCTCTATTATTTGCATACTTGAAATTATACTCCAAACTTTGGAAGGAATGCTACCAGCTTTGTATTAAAGCAGTGACTACCATTCTTATATTAAAACAAGTATGCTGACTTAGTAATCAGAGAAATTTCTACGTGGAATTCACCCATGTTACAGAACACTTGAGGCACCCCTCCACCATCTCTCTTCAGGTGGAAGACCTTAACCGCAGTGACACATTCAGTGTTGCTGAAACTTTGGCATCTTTCCTACCGTGTCTGCGCAGTTTTTCCTACCCTGTGTCCACAGTTTTGCAATCCTACAATACAGCCTGGGACACATCTGTCCTGTCTTCATGTCCTCTACTCTTTCTATCCTTTCAATCTTTCCACTACCAAAAAACTATTTGGCCGTTTTCATTGCTAAGATCATCCCATGGATAACAGACTTTTTTTTTAATTCCTCAATGCATATTTCACCTTTATATAAATTCCTTTCACAGACATTCTTAATCTCACTATCTACAAGGCATTCCCTTTACCTGGAAACCAGCCATTATCACCTACATTCCAAAGTCATTGCCCACTGTCAAAGTACTGAAGTTTTGCATAATCTTCCTGTTAACCATCCTTTGCACAGCTGTAGAGAGAGTCCTGTTCATCCACCTGTTTGACTGCTGAACCCTGTCTCTGCGATGGCTTTAGCGAAATTCCATAGCAGTCTCACACCACTATCTCTGCGATGGCTTTAGGGAAATTCCATAGCAGTCTCACACCACTAATTTCTTTCACTCCCTGACTTAGCTCAGTCAATGTTGATCTAAGGAAAGCCTTCATCTCTACGTCCCATTTTCTACACCTTGTTGAACTTGAGTCCCATTGTCTAGAGATTTGCACTGTAAAATTATCACATATCACACCAGCTGCCTAGGAAGCCCTTATAACAAAATGTGTAGCAGACTGAACCAAATACAAGGCCTTTGAACTCCACAGATTTGTTAACTTATGTTCCATCCAAGCCCATTATTTTTCTCCATTGTTTTTAACATGGATCTTATTGAGAAATCCCCTGAGAATATTACCTGTTAATGATGTTAATATGCTCTTCCACAGGTCTAAGTCCTTGCTTAATTTTATGAGGAATCATTCACAGTGAGGCATCCTTCTGTTAACCATTTGGCTGTCAGAAAAGCAGCTCACAACTAAATATTGCTAAAACCAAAGCCATGTTTTTGGGAGAGAAATCTAGTATTTTGACTGAGTAAGTAGTATCCAATTAGGAGATACCTTGAAAGCTTACTAGATAGAAGTATTGTGTTGCCATAGTAGATCCCTCAGTCTGTCCTTGTACACTGCAGAGTACCATTTTTATGTTAAAGGCCTGCTGTCCACCAGCTCCTGTCCTTGTGGCAGAATCACATTGAATACTTGCAAGAATCCTTTTCTCTACCCTGGAATGTGATCTTCTGCTTATCTTCCTGTTTATCACAAATATTTCAAGGATTTGGGTATCTCAGAGCCAAATATGTTGCTCTGTAGTTCATTCCCATACAAATGAACAGCATTACCCAGTCCAAGGCAAACTGCTCTGTTTGTACAACTTAAGGTCATCATTCTTCCTGCTATACTTTATCTGTAGGAGCTTTTGTATGTGGAATATTGTTCTGTACTCAGCAACAACATTTCCAGTGTCAGTGACACACAATGTTTTCTCACTGCTTTTGCCCCAGCAGTACTAAATGCCTCTTCTTGTCTGTCTGTTCTGTTTCAACAAACAACAAAGTATTTTGTGCAGCCCCGCCCCCCAAAAGTATGAAATACCTTATCACACCATGAATTGCCTGCTGAATCTTTTTCCTTCCATTGTTCACTTAAAGCTCATCTCTCGTGACTCCAAAACTGCAAGGGTTCTTTCAGGTCACCAATTTCCTCCTCATTTTTGTACACTCACCAGTTCCTAACTACATTCAGTTATCTACCCACTTCTCTTTTTTTTACTGCTGACACACCTCTCATTTCCTCTCTCACTATTTTACTTATAATTTAACTGTTTTTGATATAGTATTGAATGTTGTGGCTTGTAAGGTTGACCTGTCTAATTAGACTAAATGAACATTGGACCAAAAAGGGTATTAGTTGATAGCAGCGTGCAATAGAGGGATAAAGCCCTGAATATTTCACAGAAGACCTGAGTTTGACTCTCAGCTTGGATGCTTCTGGAAAGCTGACCAAATCGAATGGGAATGAGCAGCTGCTGCTGGCTTACACATCCTCATGGAAAGGAGGTGACTGTGGCTCATCACACAAGTGGCATCTGGTGGGAGCACTGAGTGTTCATGGAATAGAATTCCAGTCTAACCAAGCTCACTTTACCATTAGTACATTTGTTTTAAGTAGCCAGGGAAAAAGTAGCATGCAGAGGAGGTTCACTTATCCTCAAGAGGTGGTGATTGTAAGCTTGGGGGTGCTTCCATGGGAAGAGGTACACTACTTCTCAAGATTAGAGTGAGGTCTAGTCAGTCCTACCAGGGAACAGAGGGTTGATGGTTTTCCTGGGTGGGAAAAAATGGGACATGGGGTTTTTGTCTATCCCAGGTGTACCTGGCCCCCATTCCAGCAAAATAAATGGGTGAAGGAAGGGGGCCACTGGTAAGATCATGAGAGGAGCAAAAAAATTGAAGGGGTGGTGGGTGTATTTTTACAGGCTTGAATGGGTCCTGTGGTAGTAGCTTGGGTAAAATATTGATTAGTCAGAAAGTTTTCAAATCATGTCACACAAAGTCCCCCTCAATTCACAGAACAGCCCTTCAGCTGTTATATATTTGGGTCTGCCCATACAGCAAAAATGCTGTAGTAAAGTTATACCTCATACCATGCTTTTCAGCCTCAAAACTTGGACCTAACCACAAAAGGAGGGGGAGTATCAATATTCGTCAAAGATACCCACACCTCCAGGTTGGTGGCACAGCACGAAGCATCAGAGACTATCCATGTGCAACTAACAGTGGGTAAAACTGCCTTCCAGTTTATAGCCTGCTACAGACCACCCTCCCAAACACAGGAACCCCACTCGGCCTTCCTGAGAACACTGGAAAATATGAAGGTCTCTCCAAACACCATTATATTGGGTGACTTCAACTACCCAAACATAGATTGGGAGCATTACTCTAGCTCCAACATCCTAGCCCAAAGGTTCCTAGAATTTATAAACTCAAATGCTATGGAACAACTTGTTACCACTCCCACAAGAGGGGAAAACATACTGGACCTGATCATCACCAACATGGGGGCTCTATGCTCCAGACCAGAAGTGTATCCCTCACTGGTAAACTAATCATAAACTAATCTCACTGGATATTCACATCCCGACCCCACCCCCTGCCCAGAAGACCACAGTGAAAAACTTCTCTAAAGCAAATTTCACACTCCTCAAAACCGAGGTGGAATCCTTCAAAGCCCGCGGGCCTGTGGAAAATACGGCCCAGACCGCAGAATCCTTTATAAATGCATTCTATGAACACCTTCAGGAATGCATGGATCATGCAATCCCAAATAAAACCAAGACCCAATCCTCCAAAGGCAGGCATCCTGTCTGGTGGACCCCAGCCATAAACAAACTATACAATAGAAGGAGGAAGCTACTACATGATAGAGCAAAATCCCAAAAAGGGAAGACATCTCTGATCAGTATTAGCAAAAAACTACGGGCACTCATAAAATCGTCTAAGGCCAGCTTCGAGAGAAAAATTGCACAGGACACTAAGGATAATTACAAGGCTTTCTTTAGTTATGTTAGGAACCTGGGTGGGAATTCCTAGATATGCTCAGAATTAGTCCAAAATGACAAAAAATACACCGAACCCACAGACATTGCCAACATCTAGCTGACAGGTTCAGCGCAAACTTCCCCTCCCCCCACCAAAAAGGCAAATATCTATCCCAGCAAAGTGCTGCCCCCCTGACATCTCAGATGCTCAGGTAAGAGCCGCCCTCTCCAAAGCAAAAAACACAGCATCAATGGGACCAGAAGGTGTCCTGGGTTGCGTTCTACATGAACTCCAAGAAGAGCTAAACCCAAACATAAAACTACTGTTCAATCTCAGCCTTACTACAGGATATGTACCCAAAGAATGGCATACAGCAACAGTGGTCCCTCTCTACAAAGGTGGTGCCTCAACGGATCCTGGAATCTATTGCCCCATAAGCCTGACTAGCTTGGTCTGCAAAGCTATGGAAAGGATCATCATGGACCTCATAAATAAAGATATTGGGGACTTACAGACACTGGATTCTACCCAGTTTGGCTTTGTTAAGGGCAGATCCTGCCTCTTAAATCTGGTCGATTTCTTTGGAACAGTCACCAAGGCCATTCACGAGGGGAAGGTGGTCCACACAGCCTACCTGGACCTCGCAAAAGCCTTCGATACAATACCCCACTCGGGCATTGTAGATAAGCTCACCAGCTTAAAAATAAACCCCTATGTCACTAGATGGGTTGCAAACTGGCTCAAGGACAGAATCCACATGGTTAGAATTGCTGGAGCCATGTCAGACTCCAAACCAGTTACAAGTGGTGTCCCACAAGGCTCAGTCCTGGGGCCTCTCTTGTTCAGTATATATTTCTCGGAGGTACAAGCCAACACGGAAGGACTGTGGCTGATCAAGTTCGCAGATGACTGCAAACTAGGCGCCATAATCGACTCTTCAGCCGACACAAGCATCCTACAAAAGGGCCTCATAGAAACAGACAACTGGTGCCAGAGCCATGGCCTCATGCTAAACACCAAAAAGTGTATAGTCATCCCCTTTGGCAAAAACAAAGTGCAAACAAATTACCACATAGGTGGTAATCCATTAAATATGGAAGAAGTAATTAGGGACCTGGGGACACAAGTTGATAGCAATCTCTCATTTGAAAACCACGTGGCCAAAGTGGTTAGAGAAACATTTTATATAGCCCACCTAATCATGAAGGGATTCGCATCTAGATCAGGGGAGGTCATCATGCCTTTTTACTCATCCCTCATCAGGCCCATAATTGAGTACAATGCCCCTTTTGGGATGTACCTTACCAGACACCTGCAACAACTGGAAAGACCCCAAAAGTACCTCATCAAGAGGATCAAAGGGCTCAAATAGATGTCATATGCTGCCCAGTTAAAGAAACTCCAGCTCTACTCAGTGGCATACCGCCTGCTCAGAGGCGATTTGTGCCTGACGTATAAAGCCATGTCCAACCCGGAATTAATGGACATACTGCACCTCAGAAAATCCAAATCCCATCGAGCTACTCGCTCGAGAGACTTGAACCTCAGCACTGAAATAAATAGGACATGCTGGAGGGACAGATTCATAACCCAGAGGCTCCCTTCACTCTGGAATAAAATCCCAGTCCAGGTTAGGCAGAGTCCCTCATTGACTCTCTTCAAGAGGAATCTTGATGAGTGGATGGGAGATCGTAGGTTTACCCTGGGTATAACTTCTGTGTCACTGTTAGACAGAGGCACAGTATACTAACCTCGAAAAAGGGCATAGCAAAATTCATTTAAAATGGGTGGCGAAAGCCAAACACACTCTGGCTAGACTTATAAATGCCCTAGGGCAGATAGCCTAGTATGACTCTATGAACCTATAACGTACATTTATACACATTTGAAATGACCACCGTTTGGTTGAGTACAATATGTTTTTACTATTGCTTGTTTGAAATACATGTGACACTTTCATTAACTTTTATACTGTAATTAACCTGACAAAAAACAATTAAAAATTTTAAAATGTAGTAACTGGAGTAGGAAGAATTATATCTTCATTAGACTTAAGGTAAGTAGTCTTGTCTATAACACCATGAACATTTATATAGAATTCAGATATGGCTGTTTAAAGAACAGCCATGAGGAAATGATTATAAATATCACATTCATTTTCACACCACATTGCATTTGTTGTACTGCATGCATCCTGGAAGATTTTATTTTTTTTTTTTATCAAAATACTGTTGTGCCCTGACATTACAAGTAAAACCGGTTTAATAAAAATTAAGTTGTTGGAAACTTTTTGTTTTACTTAGAAATGGTGCTTGACTCCAGCTGTAGAGACTTGGCCCTGCCCCTGGGATATATGGATTCATATAGCTACACTGGTAAGGCTGTCTGACCAAAGGGTCTGTATGTCTGGAAGCTCATCTGGACTGTTGTTAACATGCCTCCAAATGTAGCAGATGATATGTGCT